>NC_133123.1:216585495-216873570 GCF_033568475.1 Henckelia pumila
TTTCATTTATTTCAAGTTAATTCAATAACGATGAATTATTGGAAAAATATTAAGATGAACAAGAATAATTAGATATTTAGACTTGAAAAAACACCACTTAGGCAGGTAAATTAGATAAAGAAGAAATATTGGAGAAATATTAAGATGGATCGGACTAGAATAATTAGATATTTAGGCTAAAAACCGTCTAGGCGTTAGGCGGTGGGTGACCATCCGCTTACCACCTACCGCTTTTTAGAACATTTATCTTGGTATATATAATAGTTATATTATATATACAAGAGTGTGAAATTATAGATAATAAACTTAGATTAAGTATGTGATGAAATAATTAAAGCATGAACATTATACATTTGACCGTCTTATATTACGAACCGTCAATGTGGAGATATCTAGGTATAAATTTTATCATACATTCTGTTACTAATATGAAATTATAATTAAACCATATGATGATTATATGTGGACAAATAGTAATCATGGGATGATTATAGACTCCTGTTCACTTCATTATGATTCTTAATTTTCTTGTATATATAAAAGTTGGCAATTGTGCATTCTCAATACTTGCATTTTAGATTCATATTTGAAATGAGTGGCTAGAAATATGAATTCAGAAACTTGGAATCTATTACTTACACCGGGAAGCATAAAAATAATTGTAGTGACCTGATGAGTTCTATTTTATGTGTTTAAATTGTTAAAACATAATTAAGGGATCATATTTAAGAAGAAAAGGAGGAAAAATTAGCTCCAGAACATCAGAAAATGGTCTAAAAATCCCCGAGGGCCTGAGTAGTTCAGAACCAGCCAAACTGATTCGGACATAGCAAACAAATCGGATCTTCTGAAAAACTTCGGACCTTCCAAACAAGTGCTGAGATCGGATCATCCGAAAACGATCAAAACATCCGAAGTCAAGATCAAAACATCCTAAGAAAAGTGTCTAGAGACGTTTCAAGACATGCATGATCAGACCGTACTATGAACTCTGCTTATATATAGGCCACAAGATTTTTATTTTCTAAGAGCAAATTCAGTTATTCCCGAGCCTTTAACTCTATACTTTGAGTGTTTCTAGCCATACTCTCGAGGATCGAGAACTAGTAGGAGGCTACCGAGATTGTAGAGGAGCTATTCTCAAGTTTTGGGATTTAGAAAATGACTGAATGACGACGGACGCAAGTATAAACTTAGATTCTTAATAGTTATTGGGAGTAGCTAGTGAGTTAGTTAATGCTTTTGGACCAATTATAGTCATACTATATTCACTTGACTATGAGCTAGGACTATAGTAGCTCGACTACTAATCAAGCTAATCCACTTTCTAAACATGATTAAGGAATTCTCAAATTGTTTAATAAAGTGAAAAATCGGATTCAGGATGTTCGAAAATAGTCCAAGAGAGATCCCAAGTAGTGAGGAGTTTGGACGATCCGAACTAATGCATGCAAAGGGATCGGACCATCCGAACTGTTCGAAAGCATGATTTGAGTTTGGAAGCTCCAAAGCGTTTGAACGGTCCGAAGGTGAAGATCGAATGATCCGATTTTGTTCGGATAAAGGATAAGAGATTTGATTGGACACGATCAGGAATTCGAATGATCCGAAGCTAGGATCTGACGATCCAAACTCGGTCGGTAGACAGCTGTCCGAAGATAGGACACGTGTTCGGAGGGGGTTAATTGGAGGAGATCGGACGATCCGAACTGGGGATCGGACCATGCGATCTCTGGTCTACATATGGGGGCCGAGAGCCTCATTTCAAAGTGCACCATTTCCTCTTCCTCTGCCATTCTAATTATCTTTTAAGGACTTTTAGGTGTTCTTCTCGAGGGCCAGGAGGCAACGGGGCGCTGCCGGGGATGTAGAGGAGTTTTGCCCAAGTTTTGGGGCTATCATCATCAGTGGGCTGATGACGGACGCATGTATATTACTAGACTAGGACTAGCTTAAGTGAGTATCTGTTAGTCTATTTAAGTCTTTTAGTAAGCTATAAGTCATATACTGATTATATGCTTATAACCCGGGTGGCTAGGTTGCTTGAGTTGCATGATTTGAGGTACGGACGTACTATTCGAGATACCCTGGTTGAGTATTTATTTTCTATGATTGCATGTTTTATGTGGAATTGGTTATATATATATTTATTATGTTCACGGATATTATGTTGCATGCATTGGTACGTTGAGCCTGTATTTCATTGATATTACCAGTAGATGGGTCGCTCAGCCTCATGATATTTTGTGGATGGATACCATAGTTTTGGATCCGGATATGTCAACGGTTTTATGGTATGGGAGCCACCTTCAGATGAGACGGCTTAGCATACTACATACCATGTCGCCTTTGACTGAGCAGTGTTTTATCTATGATAGGTTCTCGGTACCCATATGCATTTGTATTTGCATTTATAACATGTGCATACTCATATCTCCGCGATGAGCGTTATTTGCTCACGTCCGTGTGTTTTATTGGACATCCCATTCGACGGGACAGTTGCAGATTTCCCAGGTTCGGGGACCAGTGAATAGTTGGCAACCAGAGAGTTGGAAACTCAGCTGGTGTCAGCAGTTTTACATAGGATTGACCCTTTTGTATTGGATATTCAATTGGGTTGTATTATTATTATTATTATTATTATTATTATTATTATTATTATTATTATTATTATTATTATTATTATTATTATGGGTTTCAGTTATTTACCGATTGTATTCTGCCGGGTTAGTATTTGATTTAAGTTTTTGTAGTTTTTCTCTGTTTTTGTTATGTAAGTTTTAATTGCATACTTAAGGTTTGGTTAATTAGTGATTCCGGGACAGGTCACTACATAGACTAGACCCTGTGTACACTCGACATGTCTAGTAGATCTATGTAAGTACTAAATAAGATATCCAGCGATTATGCGTTCTTATATGTTTCATTTATGTGTCATGATACATGTTTTACTATTTATACATATGTTGCATGTGTATATATATGTTGTGATTGTATATCGTTCGAGATGGCCTTTTTACAAGGGTTGTGAAACCCTACATTCTTGATATGATCTAACATTGGGAGCTACCATGATGACATAGACATAAGCTATGTTTATCTAGACCAGTGTGTGAGATTGATAGGACAAATTTTGCTTCTTTAGTTCAATGAATAACTTCAGTTGGGTTGAAAACTGAAGTTTATTCTTTCTCGGTTGTCGATGTAAATTGGCTAACAAATTTTATGTGAGAAAATAAATCAATTGACATATTAGAACAATATATGAATGGCTAGAAAGTTAAGTTGACTGAAAGTAAGTGCACAAGATATGTCTATGGATGTACTTACGGAGATTTCAGTCACTCCTATATCACCCCTTCTTCCACTCACTGAAAGGTTTATCACTAGAACTTTTAGTCTTACAACAAATTGTAAGACCTCGATTCAGTTATATTGAGTATGTTCCTCTTGGTTCACAAATGAACTCAACATAATATTTCACTGCTCGGTTAAATTTTGATCATTTAAAAAATGAGTTAGTGTAGCTCTAAGAATTTAAAAGTGTTTGTTGAAGAATACTTCTTAATTTCGGTGATGATAAGCGGTTCATTTGGATAAGATAAAACAAAACCAAGAACAAAGTACATAATCTCAAATCGGTTTGATATCAATTCGGTTTGATATATTGATCTGGATCACTGGCGGTTCCAGTATAGGGCAAGGGGGGGCAGCTGCCCCCCTTGATTTTTTTTAAAATTTTTTAAATTACCCTTATATTTTAAAAATTATAATTTATGAACATAAATTAGGAATCAAACACGGAAATACAAAAAATAGGTCAAAAAATTTAAGTTAATCTACATTGTTTAATGTGTGCAAAGTGATCCGAAAATTTATAGCCCGTGATTTAATAAATTGTAGTCCAATCACTAAGTTTTTAAACTTAAACACAAATGAGTTTTAAGTTTTTTAAATCTAAAAACAATTTGTTGTAGCAAGAATTGTTAACTTACAAGCTTGTGAGTTTGAATTTTATTTTACCAGTTGCAACAACGGCAGTGAAGAAAAAAATTTTTGCCGAAAAGATTATTACGAATATTAATTAATTATACAGAAATATATATATATATATATATATATATATATTAGTTTATCGAATGAAGTTATTATTAATTATTTTCATAAAATGAAAAGTCGTAGGGGTAAATTGTAAGTGAAATTTGAAATCTAAAAATATTATTTAAATGAGAGTACTATATTTAAATTTTGTTATGTGGTGATTATGTATTTATATATATATATATGATCTTTTATTCTGCCCGGCTGCCCCTCCTTCATAAAATTCCTGGATCCGCCCCTGATCTGGATGTTTTAAAATGTTTGAATATCACTCTTCTAAAATACTCATTAATCAAACAAGATAAGATGAGACCAGATCAAAGTCAGACAAGATCAATCTATGCAGCTCAATCTCAATCCAATTGTTAGACTAAAAGACAAGAAAAGTTGTTGGTGATAAAGACATTATCTTCCGTACTCGACAACGATTCAAATGCTCCATTATTTTTGGAAAGGGTACGAGGACACGTGGCATCTTCTGATTGAATGTCGGACATACTAGAGACAAACATTCTACCGGCCATTTTTTTTTAACGTTGAAGGAAGGTCACCTATAAATACTTGATGACATTCAAAGATTCAACATCTCTTGCTCTCGTAATTCAAAATCTAACGATCATCAAGCCTTCATAAGAAAACTTTGAGATCATACAAACAGACAAGAATCAGATCAAAGATCAAACTCAGAATTAAAGCTTATTGCTTTATCAGATCGATTGATTGGAATCATTCTGTGATATATATTTAGATCAGCTTGTTGAAGCATATCCCATATTAATCAAGTTGTAACACAGAACACGGGGTCAGAAGTGAATTACGAGTCGGACCAATCTGCGAATCGAGCGAGCACAATAGGCTCCTGTATGTCACAGGCACAAGTGATGGTGCAAAAGTTTGTCGTTTTCACTTGCTAGCAGCGTGGAGAGCTTATTCCAATAAGGAGGAAGGAAGCCTGACATCATGTTCTCGAGTCGCCAGGTGTTTATTCTCTGGGAAGCAAGCCAACTCTGCCCACCCAATTCTATTTGCTTATTTCTTTTTTTTGAGGATCCACGAATCGGAATATCTCTGTCTTTCTACGCGACAAGGGATGCGTCAGCAAAAAACTGCCGTCTGTTCCAACCTTTAGGTTGTTTAATGTCCCCAGGGGGCCTCTAAATACTTGTTTTTTGTATTGCTCCATTAGTGCACTAGCAGGGAAATAGATAGGTTCACGATCCCCACCTGGGAAGCACTCACTACGCTACGTAGACTATAGTGATATGATTTGAGAAGTTGTTACTAGAAGTTCCTTCCAAGGATTGATCAGATCATATTTGTACAATTTGTTGTGCAAATCAAATTCTTCTAATGAAATCCTTTTGGAAACAGAATAAGGGGAGACGTAGAAGTTTTATCTTCGAACTTCCATAAAAAATCTCTTGTTCCGTACTTTTACTTACTGCATTTAGTTACTTGATCTGCCTTATCCAGTTCAATTTTGTAAAGAAGAAATATTCCACCTGACTAGATCAGTTCTTTCGAGAAAAAATTGTTTATGCAAAAATATTTTTAATTCGAGCTGATAAATCAGCTTAAGTTGTAAAAATTATTTTAAGTGTGTATTAACCCCCTCTACACACGCTCACGATCCTAACAATGTTTATTTACCCCTATAAAAACAATTTTGACCTTAAAAATAAATAAATCTTTAAAACATTAGAATTTGGTTATGGTTTCACATGGTATTGTGTAGCAATAATTGTCCCTTTCAAGAGAGCAACAATGCATGAAGATTGAGACAATTAAAATTTGTTGAACTATTATTAGAGCTATAAAAGTAAGTTAGTTCCGTTATGATGATCCGCCCTGCCTCGCTAAATATGCGGGTTGGATTGGAAATTTTGTAATCCTCTCAACGGAAGGCCGGTCTGTCACGCTCCGCCAAGCGGTGGGTTGTGAGGGGTTGTGGTCACCCTGTCCCAACCCGCCAAATATAACTAAAAATTAGCGCGTCGACCCGCCTCCGCCGCCAAATAGACGGGTTGGATCACTCCAAAGACCCGTTTTGACAGCTCTAACTATATATTATCATTAAACATAATTTTTGGTAAAACAACAATCACTTGATTCTATAATTGAGATTAGAGCCAAGATAATGTGTTCAATTATCATAGATTTCAGTAAAGCTAATTAATGAGAGAAAGATTGTGTGAGAGCAAAAAGTATCATTGTGAGAAGAATAATCGAAATATAACATTCAAGATATTGTATGATTTTAAATATTAAAGTAATTATAACATTACCATCCTCTAAAAATTTTAATAAAACAAGTGTTTGATCCTATACACGTTTCCCTTTTTCGAACCATGTCATAATGTATTATTTGTTCTCTCTAATGTATTTCAATTCGGGTGCGGATCCTCTGCTTTGCAAAAGAAATCACACCCCATGTTGTGCCATCAAACGACAGCGTTTGATGGCACAACCTTTTTTTTCCTTTTCTTTTTGTATTTTTTTATTTTTTTATTTTAATTTGGTTTTTTGGTAAAAAAATATGTTTCTTTGGGGTAAAAACATAAGTTTTAAATTTTGGTTTGTTGAATCCATTAATTAAAATAAAATCAATAAAAATAATTATTATCTTTGATATATTAAAATATTTTCTATATATAATTAATATCGATTATTGTAATGAAATTCAGATAATAACTATTAGTATATCAAAATTTTTAATACGTATAACTTGCATATTTATGATACTGAAATTTCGGAATGTATCACCGGGATATACAGTTCGTATTGAAAAAAAACTTAAATATTTTTTAATAAATTATAAATATATTGTTTAAAAATATTTTATATTTTTTATTTACATATTTTTGGTATTTTATATGTACCAAAAATTTTAAATTCTATAAATTATTCATATCAAAATTTTTAACTGATAAAAATATTATTATTAATATAATAATATTAATTGATTTAAAAAATATTAATTTAACATTATAACAGTATATATGATTCATATAAAATAAAGTTAACAATAAATTAATATATATATAATTATTTTAAAATTTATCTTTTAATTAAATATTTTTTAAATTTAATTTTTAAGTTAAACTAGTAATTAATTTGCTATATATCGAATTTTTCTATACGACAAGTCGACAACGATATAAAATTTGAAAATTTGAGTATATATTTAAATATCAAAATAATATAAATAAATAAAAAATATATGGCATTTATAAATTAAAAGATATTTAAGTTTTTTCATTTAAACAATATATACTGATATTGTATCGAAATTTTTGTATAATTAATATGCTAATTATACGTGTACCGAGACTAACTATTATTTTTATTATTTTATCAGAATTAATTAATTCAACAAACTAAAATTAAGGACACAAGTTTTTATAAATCAAATTAAAAATATAAACAAATTTTTTTCTAAAAAAAACAAGAGGCTGGGTCATCAAATTTTTTTATTAATTTTATTTTTATTAATGAATTCAACAAACCAAAATTTAAAAATTATTTTTTTACACCAAAGAAACATACTTTTTTTTTTTTTTTTTTTTTACCAAAAAACCAAATTAAAATAAAAGAATTAAAAAAATACAAAAAGGAAAAAAAAAGGAAAAGAAAAAAAAAAAAGAGGTTGTGCCATCAAACGCTGTCGTTTGATGGCACAACATGCTGCAGAGGATCCGCACGAAAATTCAGCTTATTATTGCACCCCTATTTGGTAGTCCAATAATGGAAATATTTAACAATCTAAACACGTTCAACATTTTTTTTACAGTTCAATTATCAATTTATCATGTTTGTACTTGTATTTTAAAATTTTGAATTTATTTTAAGGATACACGTCACAAGAAACGTGAAACTGAGGGAACAAGAAAATAAAGTTCGAAAACAAGTATTAATTTACCTCTGGTTTGATTGATAAGTCTCTGTGAAGAGAAGCATTGAAATCTTCATCTCCTGCGTACCAAAAGATTTATCAGCGACATTTAATAAAAATTATCTGTTTCTTTTAGTAAGCATTTTATATTGAATTTTAGATTATTATTTAAATCAGGGACAGTCATAAGGAAAATGAGTCCCGGCCCTAAGTGAAGTTTAAAATCAATGTTTATAAAATTAGATAGGACCGGTCGGTTTGACTGCGAAGTGGTCACAGATTCGATCCGGAATAACTCTAAAAATCGTTTTTTCAATTAACTCGCTCGGAACAGGTTAAACTTGATCAAAAATCGGTTGAACCAGCCTTGAACCCGTGAACCGGTTCAAAGCCGATTCGACCAATTCACCTAATTTATTTAAAAAATTAAAACAATTAAAATATTTAAAGTGCAATTATTTCTTATTTCCCATACAAAAATATATTTCCTATATTTAAAATTTAAAATATTTGTTTTTGGTTACATAATGATTATTTGGTTTTAAATATATAAAAATAGTATTTTCTTAACTCAAAATAGTATTTTAATAGTATTTAAGTTTATTTTCTTTTATTTTTTTTATAAAATATATAAATAATTATATTTCATATTTTGATCATATGTATATATTGTTATTTAGATTTTAAACTTTGGTAAGTTTATATATATATTATATTATATATATATATATATATATATATATTGAAGGTTTTTTTAATTAAATATCAATTACTATGTTATATTATTATTTTATATAATATAACAATATTCCGGTTGAACCAATCCGACACATCAAACCTTTTTTATGGGTTTATCAATTTGATTACCGGTCCGATTATGAAACCATTGCTTAAAATATGGAGTCTCCTATATTAACTTGAAAAGTTAAATATATATTTTTATTAAAAATTGATAGCATGATCAAAGTAAACAAAATGTAAATAAAAAACTATATGCATCGAGAAGAATCTTTTACATAGTTTCTTAAAATAATTTATTCAACAAATAATATTATTTAAAACACACTTTTTTTGCGTTTTTTGAAGCAAAATAATCAATTATGTATTCATATGAGATATTTTTCAATATGTTTTTTTATGAAAAGAATCGCTAAACCTTTATATTTAACCTCTTTTGACTCATTGTGATTCTCAAATAAGATTTCAATAATTTTAACTTGAAAAAACTCTTCTAATCACCACAGTAATCATATAAATAGTCAATAAAATTTGATACAAACCCATAATAATATGATAAACATCTATTTTCATTTTGAATTCTAAAATTTCAATGGATATCCAAAATTTATTTGCGTCATATACTTTCAGAAGTAACATTTCTTGCAATATTTATAATTCTAAATCGGGGTTGTGAGTGAGTGTTTCAATTTTCTTGTGCGAGTGTTTCAATTTTATTCTTTTTTGTAATAATAATAAAATAATTTTTAATAATTAGTTAACTCCACTAATATATAATAATTATAATATATATAATATTTTTAAAAAATAAATTGGGGTCCCTCCATGGGTATGGGCCCTGCTCGCCACGCCCCTGATTTAAATATGCAAAAATATTAAAATAATTTCAATTTAATTTTTATTAACTAATTATTTTTTAAATAATTTGACGAAAGTTTGATTAGAAAATTGAATCCTAATAATTTATTATAAAAAAATAATATTGTTAATTTTCATTCTTTTATAAGATACTGTGGCAAGTTTTCTACATAATTTGTTCTTCTTATGCCAGCAGGATAGAGAATTTAGAAGCTATGGGACAAAAAAATTATTTAGAATATTTATTTATTCTTAATTATAAATAAAATTACATGTTAAGCAAATTATTTACTGTGAGCTTAAATGTTTTCTGGAATATCTTAAATTTTTTTTCTGTAATAAAATTTTCTCTATGTAATTATATTCTTATATATATTCTCTATTTTAACTTTTATTAAATTATTAAGAATAATTAGACTTCACCTGATATAAACAAATGAAAAATAAAATCAGATTTTATTTTGTGTTTTTGGTACGTTGTTAATCCTTTTTTTGTTTTTTGGTCCTTTGATGATTATTTGCTTATGAAAATGCCACATTTATAAAATTTATGTAAATCTATTGCATTTTAAGAAGACTTTGCATTTTTTTTTAATTTTATTTTACCATTAACTTTTTTCATTCTTTTGGTTCGTTACAAAAAATAAAAAATACGGACAGTACCATGCGATACGTCCACCACCAAACAACTAATATTAAAAATAGCATTTTTGAACATTGCGGTAGGTACTTTGTTTAGGATCATATGGAATAATCAACAGTTAAAATGCTATATGTCTATTCATGCATTATATGTATATATATTTTGAGAGATTAGCTGAAATTTATAATAATAATTGAAAGTAAAATTAGACCTGCAGATTTTGAGTGTTTCATTTGCATGGAATAATTAGGAGCCTCTGCTTCTTTTGGCAGTGAATTGTTTGGGATACTGTTAACAATTGCATCCTTCACATTTGGGATATAACTCTTGGTGATTTCGACTCTCTCTTTTATCTGCATATTGAAATAATGAAACACCTTATAAGCTTCATTCGTCACACTATCTCATGACGATAGCTTCGTCTTTTTCGAACAAAAAATTCTGCATTTAATTTCATGGAGCTTTTTTTTAATCATAAAGTTTCAGTTTTATCACATTTCTAGTTAATTTGAAGCATCTTCTAGCCAAAGTTCAAAGAAGAGAAAAAATGCTTAGTTTACAGGGTATTACATTGCTCATAGATTACCCAATGCATACCAAAAAATAGAGGCCGCATGTTCCCATGTTATAAAATTATATCATAATAAATATCAGTGGCCAAAGACATACATATATATTTAGAGTAAATTTTCAAATTAACACGTGGTTTTCAAACTTTTGCGAATTTTGGTGTGAGTTTTACAGAAATTTTTTAACAGAATTCTATTGAAAAAATTACCTTCTTTTTGTAAATCATCTCAATTTTCTAAAGATATAGTACTAGTCCGAATTTATATGTACATTACAAGCCCGATCTAATGTCGAAATAAAAAATATATATAAAATTTATAATAATAAAAGATCATATGTATAACAAAATTTGACCAATATATGTAATTGCCCAAACCTTGTTCAGAGGAGATCTCTTGGGGGTTGTGATCCCAAAGTCATGTCGAAAATTGCATGCATGCTTGAAGAAACTCATGAAGAAGATGAACAAAAGATAAGATTTGACAAACATATTTAATTAAAAATATATATATTGTATTCGTCACTCTCATATGATATGTGGGTAGTATTTAATAACTGTTAAACCACAAATTTATAGAGCCAAATGAGAGAAGATCGAGAGCATACAAATGCATTTAATAAACCTCACGTTCCCTTGGTCGGGGTCGAGTCATTTTGAAACGTCTTATCAAAATTAAGGAAATCATGCTTTCATACCTCAGTCGTAAAATAATTTTATATATGGTTCCGCATATTAATTTATTATAATCTAATGAAATATATATATAAATTAATTATATATATATATAGAAATTTTAAGCTGTTCAACAATGTCTCCCCACTTCATGTCCGATCACTAAAACTCAAAAACAAAAACAATTAAAACTCACCACCGGATTTTAGTGATCGAGAATGAAGTGGACAGAAATTTGTTGGGCAACTTAAAACTTCTCTCTCTCACACACACACACATACAAATATATATGAGTTTTTATATGATGGACACTCGTGAAAATCGGATTATAATCACAATTTTTGATTCAATTGGATGTCGAATCAATAACAATGTAAGCACACATTAAGGAAAGAATTTTCTCCATATATTAAGATTGATCGAGACTTGTATATGATCAAACGTTGAAAAACCCTAATTATATTAATGCAAAAGGAAACAAAAAGTAATTAATATATATCGAAATCTAGGCTCAACTTCTCCATTCTAAATAATCTCACATGCATGCAAGTTTAATTTATTGGGTTGAGGAGAGACAAAACAAAACATGGACATATATCTAAAATTAAGTGTTGGAATTAATAGATGAGAAATATATATATTATATAACTGTAGCAAAGAAACATACGGTTAAGTGTTTGACATGACTGGTGAATGTGATTGAGCACTAACATAAAATAAAATAAATTCAGGTGTCCTTTGCGCACATTATCCTACAGTATCTTCAGGACCTAATCTACAGTGATCGCAATCAAAGGCCTTTAAAGAAGGACGACACTCTGTTGGGACGCTATTGAAATTAAAATCAATTGTACGTCTCATTTATTATGTTTCCGACCAATGGAGCCAGCCACGTCATATAAATCAATCATTCTAGACTTGTGATTATCTTTAATTAATAGATTTGATTTTTTTTTAATTCAAAAAAAAGGAAAATTTGTGATAAATCTCCAACAGCAAACACATATACCTCTTTAGTCTCTGTTTCAGATGACAAAATTCTGCTCTTTGTTTCAACTCCCTATTTTGATCAATTTACCAAAGTGTCCCTAAAATCATTTAATCTACCCCTAACACTTAATTTTCAAATAAAGAAAAAACCAGAAAATAGGGACGATAGGTAGTTTTCCTCCCTCACCCAACCGATTCTTCTCGCAGGAAAGCAGTGATCTTTGGCGACAAGGTTTTTAGCTCGGAAAATGGCCTCGATGACGAGACGAATCAGACATTCAAAAGATAAATCAGTTGAAGGAGCCTGTTTTCCATTTTTGAAATTGACCACTATATATGATTTGTCTCGAGTAAGTGAGAAAATTTATCGTTTAGATGAACAATTTTATTCCTCATTGTATGAATTTTTAATATTTATATGTTTCCATTATTTTTAGGGTTTTGTAGGTCAAATGTGTTGCTACCGTTCTTGTTTGCATATATTTTTCGAAATATTCGCATCATTATTCCTAAGTTTCGTATTTATTTTTTTACAGTTCCTCAGTTTAAATATTTTTTCTCCAATTTCTAGGGTTTTGTTCTTGAATTTGTTTTTGAAGTATGATGAGTTATTACCCAATTTGACTTTCTCCCGGGCCCAAGCCCAGTGACTCAATCCATTTGAATCCCATATTATTTAGTTATTTATTTGGACACTTTATCAAGACCCATAAATTTTTAAAAGCCCATAAGAGGCTCAAGTCCATGAAACTCTCCGACTATCTATAAATAGCTCAAGTCTTCTCATTATTAAGGTACGCACTCTATAGTCACATGCTCGAGTTCTCTAGAACTTTTGTTGGGCAAATACTGACTTGAACGTCGGAGTGTTTTCACCGGGCAATCCCCGGCGCCACTCACTTTGCTTTGTGATGCAGGTGACAACCCACGAAGTTCGGTCTTTGGAACAGTTTGAGTATTAATCCGGCTATCCAGATCTCCACAAGTTACCTATATTTTCTCTAATCGGGTAATATAAATTTTTTTCTACATCAGCTTGGCGTCGTCTGGGGGAAATTGTTCACTGCATAATTGAGAATGCATACTCCATCACAAACAAATCAAGGAAATAATCGCAATGGAGACTCACCTCCAATATCCAAACCACTGCCTGGATTTAATTTCACCCAAGAAACGTTGACAGCTTTAATGGAAGGAACAACTGCACGTGCAGCAACTGAAGCAGGCGCTCAGTTCATGGCATCTAGTTAACGCCAGAGCACCGACAAGAGAGATCATAAAATAGGGTCATCATCTCGTGACCCTGATAAATAAGACCCAAAGAAAACTAAGTTTAAAGTTAATGACAAAGATCCTGAGGGGAACAAGAAAAATTCTACTCATAAAGAGGGTGAAATAAGTTTTCACATAGTTTACGACGTCTCTGACGAAAACAAAACCACTAATCCAACCCGTGGGGAGGGATCTCACACATATGTAACTGGAGAGAATTCTTCAGCAATCTTGCCTGCACGTCGGAGCACATTCACTAACGCCATTCTATCTGAAGCATTGCCTAAGAAAGTCAAAATCCCCAACTTACCTGAATTCGATGGAACTAGTGATCCTCAAGATCATATTAACAAATTTTACGCAAAAGCAGATTTGTATGACATCACAAAATGCTGCTTATTGCAAGATATTCCGAACAAAGTTATCTGGGCGAGCTCTCACATGGTTCAATAAGCTGCCGTCCGGATCTATTTCCAACTTGGAGCAACTTACCATGTGCTTCATCCAACAATTCTTAATTAACAAGAAATACTTGAGAACAATAGCGTATCTGTTCACAATCATTCAGAAAGAAGGAGAAAGCTTGAGAGAATATGTTCGACGATTTACTCACGCAGTTCACGAAGTCCTACACGTGAACCACGATTTGCTGGCTGGAACAATGCAGCAAAACTTGCGCCCTGGAAGGTTCAAAGAATCTATAGCAGGAAAATCCCCGAACACCTTGGAGGAGCTATTTTCTAGAGTCAAAAAATACATACGCATCGAGGAAACTGATGAGTTGCACTCCTCAGAAAAATAAAACAAAAAGAAAAATACGACGAAATATAACGAAGATGGAGAGTCATGCCAAATTAAAGAAACTCTATACTCATGGAGAAAACACACCTGCAAGCTAAAATAAATTGCTTGCCGCTACTTTATTTGATCTACAGATCAAAACTTTTTAGTTAATTCTCTTTTATTTGAAGTTTAATAATAAACTTACATTAATTTTTTTTAATTATATAAGAAAGAACACAACTCCATCAACAAATGCTTAACTTATACGTCACGACCCATGCAATCATTCAGGCTACCCATCCAATAGTGGCTTGGCCAGCCCTGTAGAACTACCTAAGACACGATGCTGTAAGAGGTCAAGACGACAAAAATACAGTCCCGGGATACCTCACCACCTAGCAAATATAGTGGGTTCAGGACTTTCCATGAAACAAAATCTTAGAAACTTGATCCACTCCTAAGTACTCCATGTTAAGCACCACATTATTTCTCCTAGAGCGCAACAAAAAGTCATAGAGACTATAAATAATTCAAAAGAAGTCATAGAGACTATAAATTTTTTTTTTCTGATGAAGTCATAATGATTATAAAAAAAATTTTCAGGAAAAGTCATAGCGACTATAAATATTTTTTCAGAAAAAGTCATATCGACTATAAAAAAATTTTCAGAAAAAATCATAGCAACTATAAATTTTTTTTCAGAAGAAGTCATATCGACAATAAAAAATTTATCAAATCGTAGTGACTATAAAAAAAATTTAAACAAGTCATGATGACCATAAAAAATTCACCAAGTCCTAAAGACTATACATAATCATATCCCCAAGGGGTTACATCGAATGCACAAACCTAAGAGGTTACATGAAATGCACTAACTCAAGGGTTTTCATCGAAAATACTACTCCAAGGGATTGTTGACGCATTTCCTTGAGAGATTGCATAAAAGACAATCCCCAAGGCATTAGCAAACGTGACCGTCGACAATGTTATACATAGTGATCCTAATGCATCTTCCCTCTCACAAGTGTTAGAAAAAATCATTGTTCGGAAGTATTGTCGTGGTCTAAACCGGCAAGATGGGTTAGGATCATCTGCTCCCTAAAAAACCCATCGTGCGATCGGTCCTATCACATGACCTCCAAATCAACACACACAATACTACAAGAACGTCATACGTCTATGACTTCTTCATTCGCAACTCCAGTGAGTACCATCAGGAACTCGTTTGTGTCGTGGGCTATAAACAAGTCATCACTGACTTTTGTCAGTGGCCGTGAAAAATCCATCACTATAAAAAAATAAAAAACACCATCAGAATAGCAATTGCAGTCCAATTCCCATATGTGGGAAAAAGCGATTGTAGTAACCCGTACCCAGTTTTAAGTTAATTAAATATTGACCGTGCTCAAGGGTTACTAAGTACGCAATCAAGTGATTAAATAAGGTTAAAAATAATTGAGTTGTGTGTTAAAAATATGTATTAATAAATATCGAGTGATAAACGATATTAAAATACACATTTGATTTTTATACCACACGAAAAATTGAAATAATTAAAATTGGATCAAGATTTAATCCCCAAAAAAATAAAAGAACACACATGTAAACATATGTACAATATTACATTGAGATATACATATGTATATCACGCCCTGTCACATCACTATTCATCATCTTCATCTTTCATATTTCTTTCAATTTCTCTTATCCTTTTCTCTCTCCTCCAACGGAATTCCAAACCGCCGTAACTCCGCCACCAGTTATTGAAACTCAAAACTAAATATACCGTTGGACTCCTCGCGACGAGGGCTATCCACGAACACCCATTTTGCCCATTTTAATCGCGTTCCGACGAACCCGACTCCGGCAGTCGTCACGTTTTTGCCGTCGTTTGGCCGCGTCCGGTCGTCGAAACACAAAACCAAATATACCGTTGGAATCGTCTCGACGAGAGCTATATATTGATATCAATTTTGCAAAGTTTTATTGCGATTCCCAGAAACCAATTTTCCAGCCGCCGTCACCGCGCCGGCCGCCGATTGGTGTTGGGTTGAATTGGTTTAGTTGTTGGTACTTGTTTCAAAGTTTTGGGATATAATTTCGAACGCAGGGTTTCGACATCAACGAACGAAGGCTTGGAATCTAGGTCCTGACATAGACTCAAACTAATACGTAGAAGGTTCCGCTAGATCAACAAACATGTTGGTATTTCGCTTCACCTCCCAAAAGGACAATACCTTATCATGGAATGGACACCCCACCAAATATATATATTTTTAAAAAATATATATCTAGTAAACCTTTTTCATTACCACTCAATACAAATAACCAAGTCATAATATTTTTAAAATATTAGACAAAAGTTGTGAAAGTGAGACAATCAAAATTCTCACAATTTTTTGGTGAATCAGACCATGCATTTAAACACAAATAAAATAATTATTATCAACAACAAATAACATGTGTGTATATACATGCATCTATCCATCCCTCTCACGGCCCAAGAAATTCATCGCCGCTTCATCGCCGCACCATTGTCATCGCACTATCATCGCCGCCGTACCATGGTCGTAGTCGCGCCGCAACTACGGAGCCTAGATCAAGCCAGGAAATGGAGCATCCATTGGCGGTGGACATTCCATGCTGGAAATCGACTTCTGGCACTGTTTTTTCTCCATCGCACAGAAACGCCACGAACGATTCCACCTCCGTCAAGCCAGATCAGGATAACTTGAAAGCTACTCCATAGTTGGATATCGATGGGAGCCCATCGCCACCTTTTCATCGCACCGCCAACCACCCTCCTCGACCAGCATCGATCGAGCCAGATCTGGATGCATCCACCGATAGTGGATGCTCCATGGCTGGAAGTCGATCTCCGAGAGATGCCGCATCTCCTTTCTACTATCACATCCATAGCCGGTAAACACCACCACCGTAGATTTCGTCATACGTCGATGATCCTTGGTGATGGTGGAGAGCTGATAGATTGGGATTTACACAAATAGATACACATAGTATACAAAACGTTGGGAGAGGCACCAAGAGAGAAGAGAGTGAATATTATTCATCTACTATCAAAATTAAAGCTACGTGTGAAGGGAAAATTTTTTACCTGCCATGTGGATTACTCCTACTATCTTTGGTCTATTAATTTTCCAACACACGAATACTGCAATAAAAAATTTAAAAAACTTTGAGTTAGTAAGTTGTGATGAAAACATTACGGTGTTGAATTTATAATGGTAATCCAGCCAGAGTTCCATTGAGTTTCTACAATTATTATTCTGGAAGAACATTGATTCCTATCCTATTACACAACAATCCTACTGCAATTCTAAGATCATTATTCTGATAGGACTGTGAATCAAACAATTTTCAATTCAATTAGGACTTTGCTTCCTACTATCTGCAATTCAATTGCAACACATTCCTACTACAATTACTCCATAATGGTATCTCCAAATTTTCTACTCTCGGTAATCTCGCTAACACGACATGCTCGAGAGTGGGGGGCTTATGATGGGTTATTACCCAATTTGACTTTTTCCCGGGCCCAAGCCCAGTGACTCAATCTATTTGGGTCCCATATTATTTAGTTATTTTTTTGGACACTTTATCAAGGCCCATA
The DNA here is from genome assembly GCF_033568475.1 of Henckelia pumila. Lineage (NCBI taxonomy): Eukaryota > Viridiplantae > Streptophyta > Magnoliopsida > Lamiales > Gesneriaceae > Henckelia > Henckelia pumila. The sequence continues at coordinate 216,603,647 of NC_133123.1, forward strand.
AATTCCAAAAAGCCCATAAGAGGCTCAAGTCCATGAAACTCTCCGACTATCTATAAATAGCTCAATTCCTCTCATTATTAAGGTATGCACTCTATAATCACATGCTCGAGTTCTCTAAAACTTTTGTTGGGCAAATTCTGACTTGAGATTCGGAGTGTTTTTGCCGGGCAATCCCCGACGCCACTCACTTTGTTTGTGATGCATGTGACAACTCACGAAGTTCGGTCTTTGGAATAGTTCGAGTATTAATTCGGCTATCTAGATCTCCACAAGTTACCCAGATTTTCTCTAATCGATTAATATCAATTTTTTGCTACATCAAAGTATATCTTGGTGAAGTAGGATCAATTTTGGTAAATGAATGTTATATTGTTATGAAATATGATGGTTTTGATTTTTCAAATATATATTCAGTAGTGTTATATTGTTGAATACAATTGACAAATTTTTTTACATGAGTACCCAATTGTTTCCAAATTTGAAGTTTTTGTTCTTTTCCATGCAATATTTCATTATGTTATTTTTATAATGAAAATATTTTGTAATGATTTTGAAATATTAGAAATGGCTGATGAGGAGGAAATATGTGATGATGTTGAGTCGATGAAAAGTGGCAAGGTAATATTTACATGATGTTCCCCTGCTTATTGTAAAAAAATTATGGAGGAGTTGAAGCTGGTTATAGGGAATGAACTACTGAGTAGAATAAAATATACTCCAGTTGGTTACAAGTTCTACCTATGAGTAGTGGCAGAGTAAACTATCTTTTTAAAAGATTTGATAGCCCTTCATGCTTGTTCATTGTTGATGGTGATATTTCCATATCTTTCACTTTAAAAGACTTCTCCATCGTGCTTGGTTTGCATCATAGAGGGAAACAAGTTGATTTGGAACTGAAGTTGGAATCAAGCTTCCTGTCTCGACACTTTGGAGGGAAAATAAGCAATACTCACATGATTTTTATCAAATAGAAGCTTGTTTCACTTGCGAGGAGTAATGTCCAAGCTGACATTGATGATTTTGTTTGAATTTTTATTTTGTTCATATTTAATTCTATAATATTCTCGACTGGTAATTACATTACTCCTCGTTTTATCTTTCCTTATATTGATGAACTGAGCACATTTTTTGAGTTTGGTTGGGGAGATGCTGCATTTCGATTTCTATACCGATAGTTAGATAATCAAGCAATTAAACTTTATCTGGATGGTTGCATGGTTGGATTGATGGTGAGTATATAGTTATATGAGTTATTGTGCTATTAATTTGTTGAATTTATTTACTTATATGATTTTTAGCTTAGGCATCGTTGTATGAAAGAGTGCCGTCATTAGCTGTACCACGTGGTGTCCATATCTTTCCCCGCCTGTTTCGTTTCGGAAAAAGCAAGATCCATTTGGATGCTGTGAAAGCTGAAGCGGTTTTTGATGTCATATCTTCAACCAAGGTATCTTCTATATTACTTATCCTATTTCGAATGCTAGAGCATTATATATTTATTTTCGGATCAGGTTTTGTCGATATATCCCTTTTCGGAGGAGAAAAACTTGTTAGACAACAAGGTAATTTGAGTAGCATCCTTTATTTCATGTTTTAGAAAAAAAAACATTCTTCATTAATTTATTTATTTTTGTAGTTGTTGCTTCTGGTTTCGAAGGAACAATGAGGCAGGAGAGATAATTGTGAACTCGAAAAAACTGTGAATAAACAAATGACTGAGAGTAAAATGTTGAAACCAATTTATGCTGCATATTTCAATCTTCTAGACTCCGGGGAAACTATAGAGAGTAAAGTCGGTCAATGTAGTAATTTGCCTACCAATGACACTCAGCTATAATCCCCAGAACGTCTAATTCTCCGGGGCCGTCTATCCCCTTTCAAATCAAGAATTCAGGCTCAATATGAATGCAAGTGCAATTCAGAAAAACAATCAAACTTATATTTCAAGTGACATACAAGTATGTGATTTCTTCGGAACACTCGAATCAAGTCGGATTCGAGTCACTCGTTCCATTCAAGTCTAAGTCGTCTCTTACCTCTTCTTTGATTCGACGTAGCTGCAATCCGGATAAGCTACAAGAGTAAGAATTCAAATCAGAATCCATTCAATCGAAATTCAACGATTAAATTCAACTCGTTACCGTTTTCGATCAAATCTTCAATGATTCGAATTCTGCAAATTCTGAACTCCACGATCTTCAACCAATATGTACGAAGATATAAATGAGTACAATATCAACCAATCAATTCAAATCAAATCCGAAATCCCCAAAATCTGAATTCAAACCGGCGGCATAACGGCTATAATATGATCAACCGAAAACCACAGACAGAAATAAATAGATCCAATACAACTCCCAACATCAATAATTCATCTAAAACAACACAATTCCAACAATTCTAGAAACCCAAATTTTTAATTATGCTTCCAAAATTCCTAACAAATCCAAACGTCGTTCTTTTTCCGATCCGACTTCAAATATACGATCTATCTTAGCTCAAGAAAAACATATCCAGAAATCATTGAATTCTAACGACATCAAAAAATCGAAGCATGCTGGATCGAAGAATAACTTACGGTATAACAGAGCTCTCGCAGCCGTGATCGGGATTATGCCTTCAGATTGATTTTCTACTGGACGGATCGAGCTCGGGATGAAATCTGGAAAGCTTGGGAGGAGTTTTCTCATCTTCAATGGAGGAGAGACGTGAAGGGAAGAAGGAAGGAGAAGTGGAGACTAAGTCAAGGCCAAGAATATATATTAAATCCCAATTTTGCTCTTTGGTCCCTGAATTTTTCAAAATTTGCAATTCAGTCATATCAATTAAAACCTCAATTTCCCTAATCTCCATTATCAATCTTAATCTTCTAAAATCTCAATTAGGCTAATTTTGGGGTGTTACACCGATACTCGTCTAATAGCCTTTGTTGTACGAAAACTCAACAAGAGGTAAACAATCTTGCCAACTAGTGCCAAAGTCTAGCACTACGTCTCGCAACATATCCTCGAAATTCTCAATCGTCCGCTCTGACTGTCCGTCAATCTGAGGATGATATGTCGTACTCAGATGCAATCGCGTAACAAGAGCCTCTTGAAGACTGTGCCAAAAGTGAGAAGTAAACCGAGGGTCTCGGTATGAAACAATAGATCTCGGCACACCATGCAATCTAAAAACATCTCTGACATATATATCGGCCATCTGATCGTGTCGATACTTCATCCTGTACGGAATAAAGCAAGCAGATTTCGTCAATTGGTCAATCACTACCCAGATGGCATCGCAACCTCGAACTGATCGTGATAGCTTCGTCATGAAATCCATCGAAATGTGATCCTATTTTCACTCAGTAATAGATAAACTGTGCAACAGACCACCTGGTATCTTTCTCTTTTCTTTCACTTGTTGACAGTTCAAAAATCGGGACACAAACTTTGTAACATCGCTCTTCATCTTCTTCAACCAGAACTGATTTCTCAAATCGTTGTACATCTTTTGACCACCTGGATGAATGCTTAATCGACTGCAATGTGCCTCTCACAAGATTCGCTGTATGAACTCGGAAACATCTGGCACAACAATATGATTATTCACAAATAAAGTGTAATGTCCCAAAATTATTTAATTTTGATCCAAGATTATTTAATTTGAGAATATATAAAGTTTAGATTTAAATTCTAATATTCTTAAATTATTTAGGATTGAAATTTAATTTAAAGGTTTGCTAAGGACTGAATTGCAAATCACTAAAGTTGTCAAGGACTAAACTGCAAATAGATTGTATATATCATATTCAACTTGTGTATTATTATATTTATCACCATTTCAACGTGTAAGGATTAGAGAAGAAGGGAAGAAGAAAGCCGAGACACACCTTCACACCATTTTTGATCCGTGAAAACTCTGATTCTTCGATATCCGATCGTCAGAATTCAGAATCGCTTATATATCTAGGATCACGGAGCTGAGAGCTTCGTTCTGGTATATATTTTCTGAAGCTCTATGATACTTTGAATTGTGACATAAAGATGGGATTTGAATATTATTGCGTAATTATGTATATGAGCAAGCATCGATTGTTTATTCGAAGACGAATTGAAGAAAGAACGTCGATTGAATTTGTTATGATTTATTGAAGCTATTTTCGAAAATATGCATTTCTGAATTTTGGTTTGGGACGTGTTTATGCTGATATGATTATCTTTATGAGTTGTATGAGGTGATATCTTGATTTAGATATAGTTTGGATTGTCTATTTTCAGTTGTTACGCCGCCGGTTTACGATTTGAAGCCGTTTTTGATGTCTTGTGATTGAGAGGAATATGTATTGAGTTCATTTCTGATAATTCCAGCTTGTGATCACTGTATTTCAGTTTGTTCTTGAAGTTGACGAGCTCGATATTTCAGATTCTATTCGAAGAAGAAATTTGAAGCATTCAGAATCGAGAGATTGATAGGTATAAGACAACATCGAGAGTCAGAGATTTGAAACTCAAGAATAAAGCTTCTTGAGTTATCCCGATAAACCACATACTTGCTTTATTATTTATTATTGATTTTGTCGATACTTTTCAGGTAGTGGATCTTTATTTGATATGATATGATATGAGATATGAATTGATTCTTATGCCAAGGTCTGATACGACCTTATTTTCGAGTCGGATGAGACGAAGATAGATGGATATCCATATCAAAATCGTATACAAATGTTGATGGCAAAGAGTGTGATAGGAATCAATTCTTTATATATGAATTATTTTACTCTATTCTTGAGTAGAGATGTTTAGAGTCGACATGATTTTATTTTAACGCATGTATATGTTGATTATACTGAGAATTGTATTCTCACCGGATGTTTCCGGCTATTGTATTATTTTGTATGTGTGCATGACAACAAATGGGGCAGGAGCTAGCCAGAATCGACGTGGGTAGCTCGAGAGAAAGTCTAGAGGTGTGGAATCGGGTTGTTTGTAGAAGAAAGATGAACTTGAGATAGTATCAAACTTGTTAAAGAACTTATGACATGTTTTAATTGATTTTAATTTGGACATGTTTTGTATTTTATGCATTTGCTAGACTTTGAACTTGTAGTTGGTTGTAAGAAAGCTAGAGTCTTGTGCTTAGACTTGACTCATATGTCTATACATGATTTTGATTTTGAGTTAGCATGTTTTGGTATTGAATAGGAAGACAAAAACAGGATTTGCATAGCTTTTGATAGCAACTGATTTCTGCAGTTTTTCGAGCAGAATGTGCTCGCTCGATCGGTAAGGTTTCACCTATCGAGCGAGGCTTGTTATGTAGTGACCCTTACCTGGATCAACTACTAAACAGAACTTAGGCATGCAATTAACTTAATTAAACGGATATCAGAATAAAACTGCGGAAACCAAAAACATTATACAATCCCATGTAAAGGAATCTATAAATACCCAAATATAATACAACCAAATCGAATAGTTGTATCAATTCAATAACAACAGAATAAAACCTAGGCGAAGCCCCAGCTGGCCAACCACTGCCTAGTCCCTCTTGGATCCACCCGCCTCGTCCAATCGCAAACCTGCCCCATGGAATAGGGTGTCCAGAAACACAGAGTACGAGACGTGAGCATAAAACGCTCAGTACGAGAGTATGAGTATACATGCATGCAAAGTGAACTCCCTATAACTCGAGGTCAAGGATCAGATACAAAGACAGACCGGGCCCTGGTATGTAGCACGCTGTGCCATCGCTTCAGGAGGTGGCTCCCATACCATAATACCAGTGGATTTACCGAACCCAAAGCCATGGAAGTCCATCCACTAACAGGTTAGAGTACAACCCTACTAATAGACATCTCGAAGGAGATAGCTCAGTATGCAAATGAATGCAGCATAAATCAATGACATATAAACCATGCAGTCACATAATACATGCATACTCAGTCAGGATATCTCGAACAGTACTTTCGTACCTCAAATCAGTGCAAGCTCTACCAACTCTAGGTCCACGCCTATAGTCTGTTCTACACTGCCAAATGATACTACTATAATTAAAGTTCTCTAAAAACCTTAACTAAGCTATTGCATATTCCTAACTATTTTTAGGAAGCAAAAGCTATACCTTCGTCCGTCGTTAGCCCTTTGATGTCGATGCCTCCAGAACTTGGGCACAACTCCGCTAAGACTTCCGAATGCCTCTCCGACCTCCGGGCCAAGCCTAAGAAGACTAGAACAACTCGAAAACGTCTAAAAGGAGAGGGAATTCTCGGATTTGGAAAATCAAAATGAAGCCTCGGCCTTCTATTTATAAACCATGATCAGAACCTCCGATCCTCGATCGGAACTTCCGTTCCTCGATCGGAACGTCCGATTCTGCCATCGGAGCTTCCGAAGATCCTCATCTGCCATGTGTCAAAATATCACTGGTTGACTTCGGATAGGGGTGATCAGAGCTTCCGATCCTGCCACATGTCATGCCTGACGTAATACCATCGGAGCTTCCGATCTCGATCAAAACATCCGATTCGTCTGGTACCCAATCTATTTAATTAGCGTTGATTAATCTCTTAATCACTGATTTTGGTTACGGGCTACTACATGTTATGTTCAAAACAGAAAGTTGAAATGTTTCTGCTCGCTCGATCGGTAGAGATTGACCAATCGAGCGAGGCTATGTTTGCTCAAACCCAAGAAATGTGATTTTTTGCTCGCTCGATCGGTGATCTTTGACTAATCGTGTAGTAGCCCGTACCAAGAATTAGTAAATAATTGTTATTTAATTCAACAAATCATGTTAGTTTAGATTAAACATGATTAAAGGGACTCCTAATGGATTAGCAGAGTTCAGAAATAGACCCAGAATGATCAGAAATGGTCCGGAGGGTTAGGAGGAACGGACGCAACATCCGGGGATCGGACGCAACGTTCGTGCCATCAGAATGCGTCATTGCTTACGCACTTGATGGGACATCGGAAGCAACAAAGGATGCAACGTTCGTCAGACAAACGAACGCAACGATGAGGAACGGACGTTCCGTTTCGTGTTTATAAATAGAGGTGCCGAGATTCAGTTTCAGATGCACATTTCTCCTCTCTTCTCTCAATTACTTGGTCTTCCAGCTTAGATCTAGGGCATTCTAGGTGTCCCATTGGGAATTCGGAAGTGGCGTAGCGATCTAGGCGTCGCAGCAGAGCTATGGCCTAGTTTTAAGGCAAGCGACAACAACGGGCTGACGACTGACGCATGTATAGATTTTGCTTCCTAAAAATATTTTGGAGTATGCAATAGCTTAGTTAAGGCTTTTAGAGCACTTTAATGATATTAGTATCATTTGGCAGTGTAGTGCGGATTGTAGGCGTGAACCTAGAGCTGGTAGAGCTTGCCTAGTATTTGAGGTACGAAAGTACTGTTCGAGATATCCTGACTAAGTATGCATGTATTATGTGACTGCATGATTTATATGACATGATTATATGCTGCATACATTTTCATCTTGATCTATCTCTTTTGAGATGTCTGTTAGTAGGGTTTTACCCTATCCTGTTAGAGGATGGACTTCCATCGATTTGGGTCCGGCGTATCCACTGGTATTTTCGATATATGAGCCACCTCCTGAAGCGACGGCACAACGTGCTACATAACAGGGTCCGGTCTATCTTTGTTATCTGATTCTTGACCTCTAGTCAGTAGGCGGTGTTGGAACATGCGTTCTCTGATCACACGGATGTGATACTCGAAGCAGCGAAAGTTTAAAAAATTTTATTTTTCGATATGGAATGATTCCATATCGTGGGTATCAAATCCAAACGATTAAAATTGTTGCAAGTAAAATAATAAACACAGTTAAATATTTTACCTATTCAAGCAAAGGCTTGATTATGGACTCCAACAGAATTTAATCTGCTCTTCTTGTAAATCCCGGGAACCGATGACTATCACGATCAACCTCCGGAATTAAGTCCACGAACAGAAAACAAAAACCCTCTGATTGATTGCAATAGAAATAAATCAGATGTTTATCGAAGAGAATAAACAGATTTTATCTGTTAATTCAAAAAGTGATTTTTCGGAAAAATCACAGACCGAATTTTCTCAAAAGGGAGAAGGGAATTTTCGAAAAATCCCTTAGAAATTTTATGTAGTGTTCGAAAATTGCAAGGAGGAATTAGTGAGAATTTCGAATCCTACATATGTATATATATATAATTTCTAGACTAGATTAAGTTATAATTATGTTAGGACTCTAACTTCTTAGGGCCCATAATCCATAACTTAAGCCCAACAAGCCAAGCCCGTTATTATAGAAATTAATATAAAATTCATCATGACTCCGATTGATAAACCGATTTCACCAATGTGCACAGAAACCATTTCTGCACCTTTTAAAGTCAAGATAATTTTTCTGAATCCGAATTCAGTGATTTCCAAAAATTCCCATCCCTATGTCATTTTAGGAAATTCCACTCCCTTTTAGTTAAGAAGTCCAACTTATCTTTCATTAAATTTAACTCTTTAAATTTAACTATCTCAACGGGGTTTAGTAATCCATTACTTGTGTGACCCTCAATGGTTCAGGGATACAGCTAGCCGTGGGCTCACAACTCCTTGTGACTCGGAACAACAATTTCCGACTTACCCATCGAATCATGGTAAGAGCACATAGCAACATAGCCCCATGATTCCCTAGGTATCACTGATAGTGCCTGCAAGAACCAGTAGATTTTGGTTAGCGTACAGTACGGTCCCTTCATCCATATATCCCGATCGAATCAACAACCATTGGTGCATCGAGAGTCGTTCGAGATTCGATAACTATGCATTACATCTTGGAGATCAAATAGTGACATCGCATGTGTTACTAGGAAAACCGAGTAACCTAAAAGACATCATGTACTCTGGCCAGAGATTCGTCAAACTAATATCTTCTCAGATCACATAGGATATCCACACTCGCAAGTATGTGGTGAATCCTTGACAACAAAGCATCGACTCCTATATGTGTCGTAACTGTACCCAATCCCGACACCTGATGACCCCAATAGAGTTGGTAAACGAGTCAAAGTACAGTACTAGCATATAGAGTCTCAATGATGTTTCAAGTAGTAAGGACTAATGGTGTACAACCAAAACCGCGGACGTTATCCACTCGATAAGTGATAACCACTTGGAAAGTCCGAATAGGGTAGTTCGATCATTCATCATATGAATATCCATTTGCATGCTTTGAACATCTCCATGTCCATTACCAATGAAACGTGGTACTTGGCATCACAAATGCTAGTCTCAATCTCGAGCAATCCTTATCCTTATTAGCGGACGACTCAATTAACTAGAAAATGTTTAGAATATACAGTGACTATAAGATGTGTTTCATAATAGTGATCTCTCTTTATTCACTATCTCATCTTACTTACACTATAGTATATTCAAGGTCTTTATCAAAGCAACAATAGTATATCACAATATAACAATATGAAGAAAGACAAAGAAAATGCCATTAATGAATGTAAATTATATTAAACAAATATTGTTTATACATAAAGTCATAAAAGCCCTTAGCCACAAGTTGGCTAATCGGGCACCCACTCTTTCAATCTCCCACTTGCCCTAAAGCCAACTAGTCATACTACGCAATCCCATTGCTTCGCAATATTTGTCAAACAATGGTCCTGGAAAAGGCTTAGTAAGTGGATCAACGATATTGTCTGTAGAGGCCACTCTCTCGACAGTGATGTCTCCTCTATCCACAATCTCCCGGATGATGTGGTATTTCCTCAGTACATGTTTGGATCTTTGATGAGACCTTGGTTCCTTTGCCTGAGCAACGGCACCAGTGTTGTCGCAGTACATCGGAACTGGACCAACAGCTTCAGGAATTATGCTCAACTCTTGGACGAAATTCCTCATCCAAACGGCCTCTTTAGCAGCAGCTTATGCTGCAATGTATTCTGCCTCAGTGGTGGAATCCACTGTGGTGTCTTGCTTGGAACTCTTCCTAGAGACAGCACCGCCATTGAGCATGAATACAAATCCAGAGGTTGACTTCGAGTCATCCACGTCGCTTTGGAAGCTAGAGTCGGTATAGCCTTCCAATTTCAATTCTCTTCCTCCATAAACCATGAATATATTCTTAGTCCTTCTCAAGTACTTAAGAATATCCTTCACGACTTTCCAATGCATTTGACCGGGGTTGGCCTGATATCTGCTCGTGACACTCAGAGCAAATGCTACATCCGGTCTGGTAGATATCATCCCATACATATTACTACCTATGGCTGACGCATATGGTATGTGTGTCATTTTCTCTATCTCTTCGTCAGTCTTGGGATACATAGACTTGGATAGAGAAACTCCATGACACATAGGTAGATGTCCTCTCTTGGACTCATCCATAGAAAACCTTTTCAATATGGTGTCGATGTATGTTGCTTGAGTGAGTCCTATCATTCTCTTAGATCTATCTCTATTGATCTGTATCCCTAGAATATAGGATGCCTCACTCAAATCCTTCATCGAGAATCTGCCTGATAACCATATCTTTGTTGACTGCAACATCCCTACATCATTCCCAATGAGTAGGATGTCATCAACATAAAGCACTAAGAACGTCACCGCATCCTTAACTACATTTTTGTACACGCACGGTTCCTCCGGGTTTTTGATGAAACCAAAGTCCTTTGTTTTTTCATCAAATTTCTGGTTCCAACTTCTTGATGCTTGTTTGAGACCATAAATTGATCTCTGAAGCTTGCATACCTTATGCTCGCTTCCCATGGATGTGAATCCCTCGGGCTGCATCATATAGATTTCTTCCTTAATGTTTCCATTAAGAAATGCAGTCTTCATATCCATTTGCCATATCTCATAGTCATACCATGCTGCTATGGCAATAAGGATTCTTATGAACTTGAACATTGCGACTGGTGAAAAGGTTTCATCATAGTCAACTCCTTGTCTTTGAGTATAACCTTTTGCTACCAATCGTGCCTTGTAGGTTAGTACCTTGCCATCAGGCCCAATTTTTCTCTTGTAGATCCATTTACACCCTATTGGAACAATTCCATCGGGAGGATCTACTAAAGACCAAACTTGGTTTGTATGCATCGAGTCTATTTCCGACTGCATAGCATCAAGCCATAAATTAGAATCCGCATCAGAAATTGCTTCCTTGAAGTTTCTTGGATCACATCCAATTTCGGGTTCACTTTGATCCCCTTCAAGAATAAGACCATATCGAACAGGAGGTCTAGAAGTCCTCTCGGATCTCCTAGATATAGGCATGTCCGTTGAAGGTTCTTGAGGTGTGTGGTCGTTATTTTGTATCTCGGGTTCTTCTCGAATTTCTTCGAGTTCCATAATCTTGCCTTTCTTATCTAATAAGAACTCTTTCTCCATGAAGGTGGCATTCCTCAAAACAAACACTTTTGTCACTGTCTGCTTCACGTAAGCAGGACATCCCCAAATTCTTAAGTACGAATACTTAGGTGCTTTGCCATTCCATAACTCGTATGGAGTTTTATCTACTACTTTAGTATGGAAATTGTTCAACAACAATACCGCCGTTTCAAGCGCATAGCCCCAACACGAAGGTGGGAGCTCAGTGAAGCTCATCATAGATCGAACCATGTCCAACAAAGTTCGATTGCGACGCTCCGAGACACCATTTAGCTGAGGTGTCATAGGAGGAGTCCACTGAGAGAGGATCCCATTTTCTTTTAGATAGCTCAAAAACTCGGTACTTAAGTATTCTCCACCTCGATCCGATCAAAGTGCTTTAATACTTCTACCTTGTTTATTTTCTACTTCAGCCTTGAATTCTTTGAACTTTTCAAATGATTCAGACTTATATTTCATTAAATATAAATATCCATACCTAGAATAATCATCAGTAAAGGTAATGAAGTAGGTGTGACCAAATTTAGTACCGATACTAAACGGTCGGCAAACATCTGTATGGATCAAATCCAACAGATTTTGACTACGCTCAGGCTTCCCTTTGAAAGGAGATTTAGTCATTTTTCCTTTTAGGCAGGACTCACAAGTAGGTAGAGAGTTAATATCAGAAATATCAAACATGCACTCTCCCACTAACTTGTTCATTCTCCTTGAGGAAATATGACCTAGCCTAGCATGCCAAAGGTTTGCTGGGTTTTGACTATCGTTTTTCCTTTTATTTGTTGTTACCGGTTTATCAACATAATCAACTGGAACGTCTTTTGATTTTAAGTTATATAGATCGTTTTAAATTGTCCATTTAAAATCAAACATTCATTCTTGTAAATATTGCAAATCCCATTCGCAAAATTACAAGAAAAACCATCTCTATCAAGCATAGAAACAGAAATAATGTTTTAATGAAATCTTGGCACAAATAAAAAACATATCTCTCAAAATATAGCTTAAAATTGTTTTGCAAAATTAAACAAATGTTTCCCATAGCTTTGGATTCAACTCTGGAACCATTCCCGAGCCTTTACTGGGTCTCACCCATCCTTAGCCTACTACTTCTTGTCATCATCTGCAACTCATTGCAAATGTGAGATCTACATCTGGTACCCAAGAAATAGTATTAAGTGAAACATTTATAAAATATATCCTTTGTAGTTCGTAACTACTCGATATAAATTCTTTGCAGTTGCGCTTCCAGTAACCGGGTTTCTTGCAGTGATGGCAAACTTATTTAGACTTGTCCATCTTTACATGTAACATTTGGCCTTGAGATCATGGTCCTACCATTTCGCTAGTTCGGCCAACCTTTCCGAGGTTACCTCAGCCGGGGCTGTTTTCGGAGGAGCCTTTTCTAACACTTAGAAAATCTTTTCCGAGCTTAGGACAATCTTAACTTATGGAACCATTCCGTATAGTTTGCGCCAGAATGTTTGTTTTGTTCGAGAATTGAAACATGTGGATTACGAAGATTCATGATAATGATATACTGAGATGAAACAGACAATAATCGATGATTGATTAATTAATTTACTAAGACATAAAATATGGAGAAATTTATTTTATGAATTTCACTCCAACTATTTTAACGATTTCACTACCCTCTAGTGAAAACGGAAAACTATTTTCCTTAGTGGGAACATGGAGTTCAATTGACAAAATATAGTCCCGAATAATATCAGCCAACCATAATTTTCAAAAGGTAGAGCCCAATTGCTTCCAAAGCAATCCCCATGTTTTTACCTCATGTCCAATAAGGGCCCAATAATATGACGTCGTTTATTGTGACATGTCAAGATAACCCATCAATATTAAGTTGTGATGGACAGTCGCCATGTGGATCCCCAATAATATGAGCCAATCCCATGGGAGTTCCACCCAACTTACAACATGTGTCAATCCAATGTACAACTTTTCGACGAACGCCCCCCCCCCCCCCCCCCCCCCCCAATAATATGAGACGGACCGTGCCCGTGGGTAGCATCTCATACATTGATCGTTGATGAAAGGTAGGAACATTTAAACAATATTTAAATTCCCTTTTGTTTATCTTGATATCAATTTTAAATCATATTTAAAATGAGGGATTTTTAATTTTGAAAATTGTCTCATCATGCAATATTTGTATGCTTGCGGGATTCATACAATTTAGTCTAAACATGCATACAATAATAATATCATATATTATTTAAAGGATGATCGATCCCAATCACTAATCGACCAGTGGTTGCCAATCATGAGTCTAAGTCCAATCCTAGGTGATATGCAAGTATGCAATGCAATCCTATTACATTGAGCTTTCAATTTACATTTCTTTGGTCTTTATTGTCTGCTGGGCCCACCTTTGTCTTCAAATCTTTATCTCCCACTAAGTCTAATAAATTTACAATAAATTTCGATGACAAGTAGGGGATACATATTTAAGGATGGGAATGAGCCATAAACCAGGCCCACTTTTTATTACAAATGACAATTCAAATTGGGCTATAAACCAAGCCCATTAATAAAACCCAACAACAATAAAACCAAATGTAAATAACCTAACATATACCTACCAAATTGGTCATGACAATCGATCATCTTTTTATTTAATAATTAATTCAATAATTAAATAATTGGATAACATGCAATGACATCATAATTAAAAAGATAAAATCAAATTTTATCTTATCCTTTCATAAAATCATATCTTATCATCAATTGTACCAAAATAATTAATTTTATAAAATCTAATTTAACGGATAAAATTTATAAATTTTCCAAAAATTCAAATTTATCCAAAAATCAATTTTAAAAATTTCGGACTCTAACAATTTGATCCGATGCCTCGCGGACCAATCAAAAACAATTTTCGTTCGGACCAAAAACTAAAATTTCAAAAATTTAAAATTCTAGAAAAAATAAAAAAATTTAATTTTCCGGGCTTCCCGGGATGTTCCCGGGCAGCCCCGCCCCCACGTGGGGCAGGGCAGCCCCCACGTGGGGTGTAGGGCAGCCCCTTGGCTGCCCTGGGCAGCGATCTCGCTGCCCTTGGGCAGCAATCTCGCTTCCTTTGTGCAGCGATCATGTTGCCCTTTTGGGCAGCGATCCTGTTCAAATTTAATTTTAAAATTTTTTGTTTTGTTTCAAAAATCGAGGCTAAAAATTTTGTACAATCGATTAATTTTAATCGTTTGATCAAAGTACGACCTGGATCTGAAACCACTGTTGGAACATGCGTTCTCTGATCACACGGATGTGATACCCGAAGCAGCGGAAGTTTAAAAAATTTTATTTTTCGATATGGAACGATTCCATATCGTGGGTATCAAATCCAAACGATTAAAATTGTTGCAAGTAAAATAATAAACACAGTTAAATATTTTACCTATTCAAGCAAAGGCTTGATTATGGACTCCAACAGAATTTAATCTGCTCTTCTTGTAAATCCAGGAACCGATGACTATCACGATCAACCTCCGGAATTAAGTCCACGAACAGAAAACAAAAACCATCTGATTGATTGCACTAGAAATCAATCAGATGTTTATCGAAGAGAATAAACAGATTTGATCTGTTAATTCAAAAAGTGATTTTTCGGAAAAATCACAGACCGAATTTTCTCAAAAGGGAGAAGGGAATTTTCGAAAAATCCCTTAGAAATTTTATGTAGTGCTCGAAAATTGCAAGGAGGAATTAGTGAGAATTTCGAACCCTACATACGTATATATATATAATTTATATACTAGATTAAGTTATAATTATGTTAGGACTCTAACTCCTTAGGGCCCATAATCCATAACTTAAGCCCAACAAGCCAAGCCCGTTATTATTGAAATTAATATAAAATTCATCATGACTCCGATTGATAAATCGATTTCACCAATGTGCACAGAAACCATTTCTGCACCTTTTAAAGTCAAGATAATTTTTCTGAATCCGAATTCAGTGATTTCCAAAAATGCCCATCCCTATGTCATTTTAGGAAATTCCACTCCCTTTTAGTTAAGAAGTCCAACTTCTCTTTCATTAAATTTAACTCTTTAAATTTAACTATCTCAACGGTGTTTAGTAATCCATTACTTGTGTGACCCTCAATGGTTCAGGGATACAGCTAGTCGTGGGCTCACAACTCCTTGTGACTCACAACAATTTCCGACTTATCCATCAAATCATGGTAAGAGCGCCTAGAAACATCGCCCCATGATTCCCTAGGTATCACTGATAGTGCCTGCAAGAACCAGTAGATTTTGGTTAGCGTACAGTACGGTCCCTTCATCCATATATCCCGATCGAATCAACAACCATTGGTGCATCGAGAGTCGTTCGAGATTCGATAACTATGCATTACATCTTGGAGATCAAATAGTGACATCGCATGTGTTACTAGGAAAACCGAGTAACCTAAAACACATCATGTACTCTGGCCAGAGATTCGTCACACTAATATCTCCTCAGATCACATAGGATATCCACACTCGCAAGTATGTGGTGAATCCTTGACAACAAAGCATCGACTCCTATATGTGTTGTAACTGTACCCAATCCCGACACCTGATGACCCCAATAGAGTCGGTAAACGAGTTAAAGTATAGTACTAGCATATAGAGTCTCAATGATGTTTCAAGTAGTAAGGACTAATGATGTACAACCAAAACCGCGGACTTTATCCACTCGATAAGTGATAACCACTTGGATCCGAATAGGGTAGTTCGATCATTCATCATATGAATATCCATTTGCATGCTTTGAACATCTCCATGTCCATTACCAATGAAACGTGGTACTTGGCATCACAAATGATAGTCTCAATCTCGAGCGATCCTTATCCTTATTAGCGGACGACTCAATTGACTAGGAACTGTTTAGAATATACAGTGACTATCAGATGTGTTTCATAATAGTGATCTCTCTTTATTCACTATCTCATCTTACTTACACTATAGTATATTCAAGGTCTTTATCAAAGCAACAATAGTATATCACAATATAACAATATGAAGAAAGACAAAGAAAATGCCATTAATGAATGTAAATTATATTAAACAAAGATTGTTTATACATAGAGTCATAAAAGCCCTTAGCCACAAGTTGGCTAACCGGGCACCCACTCTTTCAGGCGGTACACTTGCATTCATGTATACTCATACTCTCGTGCTGAGCGTTTTATGCTCACGTCTCGTACTCTGTGTTTCTGGACACCCTTTTCCATGGGGCAGGTTTGCGATTGGATGAGGCGGGTGGATCCAAGAGGGGCTAGACAGTGGTTGGCCAGCGGAAGCTTCGCCTAGGGTTTATTCTTATTGTATTGAGTTGATACAACTTTCGATTTGGTTGTTTAACTTTGGGTATTTTCAGATTCCTTTCCTTGGGATTGTATTTTGAATATTGTTTCTGCAGCTTAATTCTTGTTTATTGTTTGATTAAGTTAATTGCATGCCTAAGTTCTGTTTAGTAGGTGATCTCGGTAAGGGTCACTACAAAGCGAGCGAGATGCTTACTTTTAAAAAAAAAATTAGTTTCTTGTAATGTTCTTGATTTATTTAATTAAGCTTCTTTCAATTCTTTCAGTTAGACAGGTGCCATTCGATAAAGAGCTTTCGATATCGGTTGAGTACCTGACATCAATTCGATGGTGAACTCGATCTCACGAATTGGAGGAAATCGAGGAATCTCATCCAAAAAGACGTTTGCAAAATATCTAACCACTGGTATATCAACCAATTCGGGGCTTGATTTCAGGACATCAACTTCATATATTAAGAATCCTTTTGCACCTTTCTGTAACAACCGGGTCCTCGACAAAACAGATATCAAAGGAATCTTGGATCGAGAACCCTTACCGTAAAATTTCCACTCATATGTCATTTATTGTCTGAATCTGACCACTTGCTGGAAACAATATACAGTAGCACTGTACTTGGTTAAAACATTTATACCGACAATACAGCCAAAATATGACAACCCAAGCACAATACAATCAAATTCAATCACATTATCTTTGAATCGAAGTTCACATTTTTGGACTAATCTCATAGAAACAATTCCTCCACCCAAAGGTTAAGTGACAACAACTACAACATGCAAAGGCTCAGAAGGAAAAGCATGCATCATAACAAATTTCTCAGATATGAAATTATGGTATGCACCCGTATCTATCAATACAAGAGCAGGATAACCAAAGATTGAACAGTTACCTGCTATGACATCATCAGGTGCAGTCTGAGCCCGATCCTCGGTAAAAGCAAAGAATCGTGCCTGTTTCTTCGAAGGTTGATTGATATTTTGGTTACCTCACTGTCGATTCTGCTGCTGTGTCTGAAAAGAGTGAACGACAGAAGCTTGCCTTTCAGGTTGAGCTATCAGTCTAGAAGAACTTCCAATATGAGCTCGTTCAGAACCACGCTGAGGACACACTATGGCAAAGTGTCCAGTCTGATGACAGATTCCAAAGATTCCTCTACACTGCTCACTGGGGTGTCGACCTCCACACTTGCTTCAAGATATACCTAAAGATCCAGAACTCTGTCCCAATCCAAACTGCTTTGAGCCACTGGAACTAGAGGAACCGCTCGCTGGCTTTTTGAATTGCTTCCCCTTTGGTTGAAATTGATCTTTTCTGTTGCCGCCACTGCTTCCTCCCTCATATTTTGGTGATTGATTCTGAAACTGAGATGGCTGATTCTGAAACTGTCTCGGTTGCTGAGATACAAACTGAACACCTCTCTGTTTCATCAAACCTGCTTTGGATCTTTAGGCTTGATTCAGTGCATCAGCAAAATTATCGGACCTTACAGTATTTACCAGTGTAAAAATATCGGGATTCAAGCCATTTATAAACTGATCAGCTTTTGCTTCCTTGTTATCGGCTACATATGGTGCAAATCTCAACAGACTATCGAACTTGCCCACATACTCTTCAATATTCAGATTCCCTTGCCTCAAAGTTGAAGACTCGGCCCCTTTATCTTTTTTGTAAGAGACTGGGAAGAAGCGTTTATAAAACTCAGTCTTAAACAAACTCCAGGAAACAACCGTACCTCGATTCTCTAGGGCTTTCTTCATTGAAATCCACCAAATTTTTGCAATACCCTGAAGCTGATGAACAACTAACCAGATTAGACGGTCGTCTATGTAGTCTAGAGAATCAAATAACTGTTCGATGTCTTCAAAACAAATTTCGCAATCAACTGCATTTTTGGTGCCCTTCAAAGTCGGTGGTTTGAAAGACTGAAACCTCTTCAGTAAGGTTTCCATCGGTGTCGCGGTGAC
The DNA here is from genome assembly GCF_033568475.1 of Henckelia pumila. Taxonomy (NCBI): domain Eukaryota; kingdom Viridiplantae; phylum Streptophyta; class Magnoliopsida; order Lamiales; family Gesneriaceae; genus Henckelia; species Henckelia pumila. The sequence goes on from NC_133123.1 coordinate 216,622,328, forward strand.
ATCCATTGCATCAGTCTCAATACTACCCTGATCATTTGGAGGGGTTACTGCTGGTCGGTTCCTGTTCAAAAATCGACGAAGAGCCATATCTGATATTCAAAAGGTTAGGACACATATATCGCAATTTCAAAAATTCCGTGACCATCAATCTCTAATCAACATACTTATTCGACCTCAAGAGTATTCGAATTCAAATCAGGAATCAATTACAATTCGTATCTCAAATAATTCATGTTTTACGATTTATAATCACAAAATCATGTAATTCAAATAATTCTCAAATAATAAAGCATGCTCGCATGGAATCCAAATAATCAAATAAGGAATTCAATCACATGCGAGAAATTAAATCAAGCGAACTCGATCTACCCCACTCACTTCTAATTCAGTCCAAGAAACTTATCGCTCTGATACCACTTAATGTGAGGACCTCGATTCTAATCAACTAATCTTGAAATAATAACATCATTCATCGACAAATCAAGGAACCCGAAACTATTTTTTTTAAAGGGGGACCCGCGCGGCCGCACGGGCGTGCGTAGAGCCCTGCTCGAGGGCACGGGCCACGCGGCCGCGCCCCCCTGGGCGGCGCGGGCGCGTAGGTGCCCCTGCTCTACTCTTGGGAGCGGTGTGGCCGCGCCCTCTAGGCCGCGCGGGCACGCTGCTCCGGCTGTTCCAGGTCCTAAATCTGCACAAGAAGTTACATAACACCCGAAAAAGCTCCGAAATGAAACGAACTAACAATCTTACAAAAACAAGAAGTCCGCATAACATTAAAAGAGTCGAAATACATCAAGTTCGCTAGACATCAATGTTTGACATTCACAAAACAAGTTCATCAACTTGACGACTAGTACAAAACGAACTCAAATATGCTATACGACTTATTACATCGATGCCTCATATCTATCATTCATTCTCGGCTAATCATGATGCCTCTGAATCGATCTTGTCCCACCTGTTACCAAGTACACATAAAAAACAAGACAACAGCTGGATAACTCCGGTGAGAATAATATTCCCAGTAAAAACAACATAACATGCAATATCAAATAGTATATCAAAATCATGATATAACATCAACATTTTCAATGATAAATAGAATGAAATGCATGTCTTAAAAATTCAGGATTATCTAATTGGATAATCAAAGGAATCGTTTTTCATCTTTTGGGATCCCGAGGACAAGATCTCGTAACAAACCCACCTACGCTCCCAATCGGGATGGTGTCACATATCTTAATCTCCTAGACTTTGGTTCAACTATAAAGATTATTCAGACGCTAGGAGTAACTCGACATCCCAGGCCACTCAACTATAGTTCCCAAAACATCTAATTCAAAACTAGGAGACTCAGCCCTGTCAAAACGAGAATATATGTTCAATATGAATGCAATTATGAATCGAAAATGCATTCAACTAAACCATGTAATAAAAAACAGATAAAATCATATAAGAGCATATATTCAATAAATATCAAATAATCATGCAAGTATGTGATTTAGGGAACTCGAGAATCAATTCGAATTCGATTGTTCATCCCTTTTTAACTCGATGTCAGCTTATACATTTTTCTCGATCAAAGGCTCCAACTCAGGACAAGCTACAATAATAAGAGATTCAATCAAAAATCCATTCAATTTCAAACAAAATGAACAAGGTAAACTCGTTACCAATCTCGATCATTTCTTCGACGATTCGAATTTTGAAAACTCCGAGTTCACAGCGATGCTCAAACAAATCTAAAAGGAGATGCATATTTATCAATATCAATCATTCAATTTAACTCAATTCAAAAACTCATTCAAACTTCCAAATTCAGAAATTCTCAAACCGGCGGCATAACGGCTAATAAACGGCTAAGAAAAAATAAACAAACATCATCACAACCTTCCAATTCCAATCATATCATCAACAAATCATAAAAATCTCAACAAAAACGTGCCAAAATCCCAAATTCCAGAAATTGACATTTTTGAAATAGCTTCAAAAATTCATAACAAATCCAAACGCTGCTATTTTTCCGATCCGTCTTAGATATACCATCGTGTCTAGCTCAAGAACACGTATATCCAATAAAAATCATAATCCATCAACAACCCAAAATCAAAATATGTTGGATCGAAATAAAACTTATGATAAAACGAAGCCCTCACAGCTGTGATCACAAATATATGATAAAATTTGAAATCTACTGGACAAATCTCGCGAATCGAAGAAACCAAAAGCTTCAAAGTCACGTTGGAGACGAAAAATGGATGAGGATGCGTGTTGGAGGAGGAAATAATGAAGAAGAAGATGCCTAGTCATCATATAAAAGCCAAGACCAAGTCAAAATAGGGAAATTGCAATTTAGTCCTTGTATTCTTAAAAAATTGCAATTCAATCCCTGATAAACTTTTAATTCACACCTCAAGTTTTGTAATCTCGGAATAACTATATCAATCTCAATTAAGATAATTTTGGGGAGTTACAATGTATGTGATGATGAACCGGATAAGGGAAAGGGTGTGGCTAGTACTGAGTTTGAGATGGAAAAAAGTGTAAGTGTTGACGACTTGGGAGTTAGAAAAGTTGTCGTTGGTGTTGAGTTTGAGAGTGAAAAAATTGAAGAAAGTAGTGACATGAGAACAAAAAAAAGCAAAAATGATGGAGAGAATTTGTAAGGCCCTGAAATTAATTATTTCGTGATTAACGAAATTTAGTAATTATTTATTTTGGAATTATTGGAGATTAATTGAGATGGGATTGAAATGTTTTAAATTGAAGTTTTAGGGACCAAATTGCAATTGAGGAGTTGGACTTAGTCCAAGCTTGACTTATATTATTATAATCTACCTTACCTACTCCATCACCCTCACTTGTCTCCTCCTTCCTCTCTCCCGTACGCGTGAACCAAGACACCATTAACGATTTCTCAAGCTTTTCTTTCGTCCGATTCGCACGATCCGACCGTTAGATTTCAGATTCGAGTTGAGTTTCACGATCACCGCAACGAAGGCTTCATTCTGACATTTGAGTTGAAAGATTCGGGTTTGGATCGAACTTGGAAGTTGAATCGATTCGAGAATTGAAGAACGATTTGAATCCCCGACAAACTTGAAAAGGTAAAAAGACGACGATTGAATGAATGGGACGATTAACTCGAATTTGAATTAATTCGAGTGCCCAAAAGAAATCACATACTTGTATGCTATTTGAATTTTTTTTTTTTTAACTTGAATGAGTTTATTTTTACTTGCATACATCTTGAGCCGAAGATTCGATTCGTTTTGAACTTAGAAGATTTAGGGAGCTATATTGAAGTGGCTTTGGATTTCGAGTTTTTTCAATTTCCAGAATACTTCTTATAGTTGCTCTGAAGTCTATGGGTTTGAGTTGAGTGACATCCACCCCGAATGGGTGTGTCGGTGAGTTGTTCGCAAAAACTCGACCCCGGGATCCCAATCGAGTACCGAATGATATTCGATTATCCGATTAGATAATCCCGAGTTTTGAAGTCATGCATTGCATTTTAATGCATTTCGAGTTGAGTGCTGATATGCCTTTTTGAATTGATTGACTCGTTGTTTTATATAAGATGATTTGATATATTATTTTGAATTGCTTGATTTGTCTCTTTTACTGGGAATTATATTCTCACCGGATTATCCGGCTGTCGTTTTGTTTGTATGTGTACTTGACGGCAGGTGGGGCAGGATCGAGTCAGAGCTGAATGACTAGATCGAGTGGGAAATGATAGAGTGAGGACTTGGTTTTAGAAGTCATACCTTGTATTCGAACTCTCGTGTATTCCATTTTGAGTTGTAGAACTTAGAATCGATGCTTGTTCTACATTTTTATGTATTTGAATACCTCGTTGTTGGAAAAATATTAGTTGGATCATGTTATAGTCCTTATGGGTTTGATATTACACTTTTGGAGTCATTTTTGGAGCAGAAACAGCAGGCCATGCGTGCCCGCGCGTCTTTCCGATAAAAAAAAAAACCTACTTTTCGCGACGTGGTTTTGCGTCGCCGAATGTAAGATGTGCATCGCTAAATTTCTTATTGATTATTTTTATTTCTTTTGATTTACATGATTTATTTATGTTCGAGAGATTAGAATCCGGGTCCTCACATTAAGTGGTGTCAGAGCGATAAGATTCTTGGATTTGAATTAGAGTGAGCGGGGTAGATCGAGTCCGCATGGATTGAATTCTCGCATGTGATTAATTTATTTAAGATACATGTGAGCATGCTTTATTGATTGAGAATTTATTGAATTACATGGCTATGTGATTTAAATTTTAAAGCATGAATTAGTTGAAATATGAACTGTATTTTAATTTCGGATCCGAGTTCCACAATCTGCTTGAGCTAGCAGATCAGAGATTGTTTGCGATGTGAATTAGAATCCGATTGAGATCCAAAATTCAGTAATCTGTAGTTGAAAGAACTTACCGAACAGAGATGTGGAACACCAAATTTTGATATGGAGATTTGGTGTCCTTTTCATACTGAATGTCAGAATTGTCTCCTGAAGAATTTTAGAAGACGACAACCAATAGTAACTCCTTCGACTGATCTAGATCGTACCACCACTGCCCTGATAGATGTCACTCTAACACCGATGGGAGTACTACTGAGGAGGTTTTAGTCTTTTAGATTACCGATTTTGAAGAGTACCGAGAATGCTGTGGATGCAGAAGTTGAATGGAAGAGATCGATCAGTTGGATGATTCTCTGAACTACACAGATGACCGGAGAATTCGGTTAGTGTGGTACCAACTTAGAGGATCGATAAAAGTTGGTAGAACTTGAAGAAGAGAGCATTAGAGAATCAAGGTTCTTTCAGTTTAGAATCCGCTTCCACTCGAATTTCTTCGACAGATTCCTTTTCACCGTTTGATCAGAGTTAGAGGGACGTAAAGACCATCTTTAATCAAAGAGAAAATAGTTTATGGAATCAGTGAGCAGTGCCTGGAGATCAGAAGACGCTGTCAGGTCTGTCATCAGCCCGGACACTATGCCAGAGTTCATGATCATGATATTATCGAAGATCTCCGAAGGGAATTGCCTTGTGTCTTTAACTCCGACCAGATTCTAGCCATACTCTTATCAGGATCAGACTCAGATTTTACCGATGATGACCGCAGAAAACAGTAGAATATGGTTTCTCTTCTTATGCTGATATGATCGGTTACGCACCTTATCTTTCTTCTTATCGATGTTTATTGATGCATCTCGGTTGTTGAATTTTGATTATCAGTAGTCGCAATTCTTTGAATTGATGGGATGAGTTGGAACCGAACAGTATTGTACTTCAGATTCAGACTTGATTGAGATTTTGATTTGATTGTAACTGAGCAGTATCGTACTTCAGCTATCAGATTCTGATTTGATTGTCTGTTAGCTGCTTTGTCTAGTACAGGACTACTGTGGATTGTTTCAGGAAGTTGACAGATTCAGATCCGAGTCAATAGACAAACGGAAATCCTCCGGTTAGGATTCTTGATTCCAGGATTCTTTGTTAGTTGATCTGCCGAATGACCTTCTGATTTTAGAATTTCGCGGAGGGATTCTCTTGTTCACAGCTGATGTCCTAGAATTTAGCCTGAATTGGTTGATAAACCAGTGGTTAGAGAGTTGCTGTTATCATCCAGATGAGATTTCTGGATTACCTCTGAGTCATGAGGTTAGATTCAACAATGACTTGAGATCAGACATCATCAGCTGAGAGTTTGATAGAAAGAAGTATTGAAGACTGGACTGAAAGAGTGGGTGCCCGGTGAGCCAACTTGTGGCTAAGGGCTTTTATGACTCTATGTATAAACAATCTTTTGTTTAATATAATTTACACTTTTATAATGACATTTACTTTATCTTTTATCATATTATTATGTTGTGACATACTATAAGATGTTTAGATGAAGACCTTGAATATACTATAGTGTATGTAAGATGTGCTGGCACATGGGGATGGCTATCATGAAACACATCTTATAGTCACTGTATATTCTAAACAGTTCCTAGTCGATTGAGCCGTCCGTTAATAAGGATAAGGATCGCTCGAGATTGAGACTAGCATTTGCGATGCCGAGTACCACGTTTCATTGGTATGGAACATAGAGATGTTCAAAGCATGCAAATGGATATTCATACGATGAATGATCGAACTACCCTATCCGGACTTTCCAAGTGGTTATCACTTATCGAGTGGATAAAGTCCGCGGTTTTGGTTGTACACCATTAGTCCTTACTACTTGAAAAATCATTGAGACTCTATATGCTAGTACTGTACTTTGACTCGTTTACCGACTCTATTGGGGTCATCAGGTGTCGGGATTGGGTACAGTTACGACACATATAGGAGTCGATGCTTTGTTGTCAAGGATTCACCACATACTTGCTAGTGTGGATATCCTATGCAATCTGAGGAGATATTAGTGTGACGAATCTCTGGCCAGAGTACATGATGTGTTTTAAGAAATGCTTTCTTAGTAGCACATGCGATGTCACTATTTGATCTTCAAGATGCATTGCATAGTTATCGAATCTCGAACGACTCTCAATTTACCAATAGTTGTTGATTCGATCGGGATATATGGATGAAGGGACCGTACTGTACGCTAACCAAAATCTATTGGTTCTTGCAGGCACTATCAGTGATATCTAGGGAATCATGGGGCAATGTTGCTAGGAGCTCTTACCATGATTCGATGGGCAAGTCGGAAATTGTTGTTCCGAGTCACAAGGAGTTGTGAGCCCACGGCTAGCTGTATCCCTGAACCATTGAGGGTCACACAAGTAATGGATTTCTAATTCCCGTTGAGATAGTTAAATTTAAAGAGTTAAATTTAATGAACAAAGAAGTAGGACTTCTTATATCAGAGTAAAAGAGTAAGATTTCCTAAAATGACATAGGGATGGACATTTTTAGAAATCACTGAATTCGGATTCAGAAAATTTAACTTGACTTTAAAAGATGCATAAATGGTTTCGGTGCACATTGGTGAAATTGGTTTATCAATCTGAGTCACGATGAATTTTATATTAATTTTTGAATATGCAGGCTTTGCTTGTCAGGCTTTAACTTATGACTGATGGGACCTAAGATGTTAGCAGCCCACATTATAAATAAGTTATTGCAGTGCAGAAATTAGATACAAGTCTCATAATTTTCGAACACTAGGGTTTTGAGACCTAGAGTGGCCGCCCCCCTCTCTGTGTTTTTCTCTCTGAAATCCAGTCTGTGAATTTCGAATTTGCAGTCTGATTTAACGGATCAAATTCGTTAATTCTCTTCGTAGAAACTTCTGATAGATTTTCTAGTGCAATCTATCAGAGGGATTCGAATTTTGTTCGTGGACCTGATTGAAGAATTGTTCGTCCATCAGTTCTTGGGATATACAACAAGAGCAGAGTTATCTGTTGGTGTCCATAATCTCGTTTCGAGATTCAAGGTAAAAATTTAATTGTTATTTAATTTTTACACGCACAATTTAATCGTAAAGTTTTGATACCCATGATATGGAATCGTTCCATATAAAATTTTAAAACTTCCGCTGCACCGGGTATCAATTCTGATTGATCTGAACACCGTTTTCCAACAGTGGTATCAGAGCCAGGTTGCTCAGATCAAGCGATTAAATTAATCGATTGTACAAAATTTTTAAGCCTTGGTTTTTTGAAACAAAAGGATTTTAAAAATTTAAAATTAATGGGCAAACCCGGGGCAGCGAACGTCGCTGCCCAAGGGGCAGTGACGGGCTGCCCGGCCCGAGCCCCTTTTGGGGCGCGGTCTGCCCGGGATCGTCCCGGGCGGCCCGGGAAAATTAATTTTTATTTTTAATTAAAATTTTAATATGTTAAAATTCTATTTTTGGTCCGATCGAAAATTATTTTTGATTGGTCCACGAGGCGTCTGATCGAATTGTTCGAGTCCGAAAATTTTAAAATTGATTTTTGGATAAATTTGAATTTTTGGAAAATTTATAGATTTTATCCGTTAAATCAGATTTTATGAAATTAATTATTTTTGGTACAATTGATGATAAGATATGATCTTATGAAAATATTGAGTAAAATATGATTTTATGTATAAAATTGGATTTTATATGTAAAATATGATTTTATTTGATAAAAAGGTAAAATATGATTTTGTATGTAAAATAAGATTTTATATATGGAATATGATTTTATCCTTTTTTAATTTAATTGTTATTGCATGTTATCCAATAAATTAATTTTGAATTAAATATTATTGGATAAGGATGATCGATTGCCATGACCAATATTATAGGTGTATGTTAGGTTGTTTACATTTGACTTTATTATTGATTGTTGGGTTTTATTAATGGGCCTGGTTTATGGCCCAAATTTGATTTTATCATTTGTAATAAAAGTGAGCCTGGTTTATGGCCCGTTCCCACCCCTACAATGTATCCCTTTATTTGTCATAGTAATTTATTGTAAATTCACTAGAAATAGTGGGAGTTTTTGAAGATGGAGGTGGGACCAGCAAGCAATGATAAAGACTGAAGAAATGTAAATTGGAAGCACAATGTAATAGGATTGCATTGCATACTTGCATATCACCTAGGATTGGACTTAGACTCGTGATTGACAACCACAGGTCGATTAGTAATGGAATCGATCATCCTAAAATATAATATATGATATTATCGTTGTATGCATGTTTAGACTAAATTGTATGAATCCCGCAAGCATACAAATTTTAAATGATGAGACAAATTTTCAAAATTAAAATCCCTCATTTTAAATATGATTTAAAATTGATATCAAGATAAATAAAGGAAATTTAAATATTGTTTAAATGTTCCTACCTTCCATCAACGATCAATGTATGAGATGCTACCCGCGGATACGGTCCGGCTCATATTATTGGTGGGGCCCGTTCGTCGGAAAGCTGTACATTGGATCAACACATGTTGTAAGTTGGATGGAACTCCCATGGGATTGGCTCATATTATTGGGGATCCACATGGCGACCGTTCATCACAACTTGATATTGATGGGTCATCTTGACACGTCACAATAAACAGCGTCATATTATTGGGCCCTTATTGGACATGAGGTAAAAACATGGAGGTTGCTTTGGAAGCAATTGGGCTCTACCTTTTGAAAATTATGGTTGGCTGATATTATTCGGGACTATAGTTTGTCAATTGGACTCCATGTTCCCACTAAAGAAAATGTTTCTCGTTTTCACTAGAGGGTAGTGAAATGGTTAAAATAGTGGGAGTGAGATTCATAAAATAAATTTCACCTATTTTATGTCTTAGTAAATTAATTAAACAATTACTGATTATTGTCTGTTTCTTTTCAGTATTTCATTAAGATGAATTCGCGCAATCCACTATTCTCTATTCTCAAACAAAATAAACTGACTGACGCAAACTATACGGAATGGTTCCGTAAGTTGAAGATTGTCTTGACCTCGGAAAAGATGTTCTACGTGTTAGAAAAATCTCCTCCGAAGGAAGCACCAGCTGATATAAGTCCGGAAGAGTTGGCCAAACTTGATAAATGGTGGGACCATGATATCAAGGCCAAATGCTATATGCAAGCTTCGATGTCTGATGAACTCCAGAGGCGATTTGAGGATACCGTGAATGCTGCTGACATTCACATACAACTCAAGGAACTTTTTGGGGCTCAATCGAGAGCTGAAAGGTTCTCTACTGTAAAAGAGTTAATGACGTGTCGCATGCGTGAAAGGACTTCGGTCCGTGATCATGGGGTACGCGTGATTTGGCTCATTCAGAAGTTGGTAACGCTTGATATGGTATTGGAGCATGAACTCAATGTGGACTTATTACTTCTCTCTCTTCCTTCATCGTTTGACGGTTTTGTGGTGAATTTCAATATGAACAAGATAGAGGCCTCCCTTGAAGAGATGGTCAATATGCTTGTAACTTATGAAGCCACTTTAAAGAAGGATAAACCGGTTCTCTTGGTGGGCTCCTCTTCTTCTGCTAAGAAGGGGCCAAGTACAAAGGGTAAGAAATGTTCTGCCCCATCCAAGAAAACCGGACCCGAGAAGAAGAACAAGACAAAGGCTTCAAACATGGAAAAGTCCAAGGATGTTTGCCATCACTGCAAGAAACCCGGTCATTGGAAACGTAACTGCAAGGAATATCTAGAGCAGTTGCGAACTGCGAAGGGTATGTTTTATATTGAAATAAATGTTTCACTTAATACTACTTCTTGGGTATTGGATACCGGATGTGGATCTCACATTTGCAATGATTTGCAGGTGATGACAAGAAGTCGCAAGCTTAGAATGGGTGAGACCCAGCTGAGGCTCGGAAATGGTTCTAGAGTTGAAGCCAAAGCTGTGGGAGACGTTTATTTAATTTTGCAGAACGATTTTAAGTTACTTTTGAGAGATGTTTTATTTGTTCCAGACTTGATTAAAAACATTATTTCTGTTTCTATGCTTGATAGAGATGGTTTTTCTTGCAATTTTGTGAATGGGATTTGCAATATTTACAAGAATGAATGTTTGATTGGAAATGGACAACTTGAAAACGATCTATATAACTTAAAATTAAAAGACGTTCCAATAAATTATGTTGATAAACCGATAACAACGAACAAAAGGAAAATCGATAGTCGAAACCCAGAAAACCTTTGGCATGCTAGGCTAGGTCATATTTCATCAAGGAGGATGAACAAGCTAGTGGGAGAGGGCATGTTTGATATGTCTGATATTAACTCTCTAGCTACTTGTGAGTCCTGCCTGAAAGGAAAAATGACTAAATCTCCTTTCAAAGGAAAACCTGAGCGTAGTCAAAATCTATTGGATTTGATCCATACGAATGTTTGCGGACCATTTAGTATTGGTACAAAATTTGGTCACACCTACTTCATTACCTTTACTGATGATTATTCTAGGTATGGGTACTTATATTTGATGAAATATAAGTCTGAATCATTTGAAAAGTTCAAAGAATTCAAGGCTGAAGTAGAAAACAAACTAGGTAAGAGGATTAAAGCACTTCGATCAGATCGAGGTGGAGAATACTTGAGTACCGAGTTTTTGAGCTATCTAAAAGAGAATGGGATTCTCTCTCAGTGGACTCCTCCTATGACACCTCAGCTTAATGGTGTTTCGGAGCATCGCAATCGAACTTTGTTGGACATGGTTCGATCCATGATGAGCTTCACTGAGCTCCCACCTTCGTTTTGGGGCTATGCTCTTGAAACGGCGGTATTGTTGTTGAACAACGTTCACACTAAAGCAGTGAACAAAACACCATATGAGTTATGGAATGGCAAAGCTCCTAAGTATTCGTACTTGAGGATTTGGGGATGTCCTGCTTATGTGAAGCAGACAGTGGGAGATAAGTTGGATAGTCGATCCACCTTATGTTATTTTGTAGGGTATCCAAAGAATTCAATCGGATATTATTTCTATCATCCTACTGAAACAAAAGTGTTTGTTTCAAGGAATGCCACCTTCTTGGAGAAGGAGTTCTTATTGGATAAGAAAGGCAAGATGATGGAACTCGAAGAAATTCGAGAAGAACCCAAGATACAAAATAATGATCCTACACCTCAGGAACCATTGATTGACACGCCTATTACTAGAAGATCCAAGAGGACTTCTAGGCCTCCTATTAGATATGGTTTTCTTCTTGAAGGGGATCAAAGTGAACCCGACATTGGATGTGATCCAAGAAATTCAAGGAAGCAATTTCTGATGCAGATTCGAATTTATGACTTGAAGCTATGCAGTCGGAAATAGATTCGATGCATACAAACCAAGTTTGGACTTTAGTAGATCCTCGATGGAATTGTTCCAATAGGGTGTAAATTGATCTATAAGAGAAAACTTGGGCCTGATGGAAAGGTACTGACCTACAAGGCACGATTGGTGGCAAAAGGTTATACTCAAAGACAAGGAGTTGACTATGATGAAACTTTTTCACCAGTCGCAATGTTCAAGTCCATAAGAATTCTTATTGCTATAGCAGCATGGTATGACTATGAAATATGGCAAATGGATGTGAAGACTGCATTTCTTAATGGAAACATTAAGGAAGAAATCTATATGATGCAGCCCAAGGGATTGACATCCATGGAAAGCGAGCATAAGGTATGCAAGCTTCAGAGATCGATCTATGGTCTCAAACAAGCATCAAGAAGTTGGAACCAGAAATTTGATGAAACAATAAAGAATTTTGGTTTCATCAAGAACCCGGAGGAACCGTGCGTGTACAAGAAAGTAGTTAAGGATGCTGTGACATTCTTAGTACTTTATGTTGATGACATCTTACTCATTGGGAATGATGTAGGGATGTTGCAGTCAACAAAGATATGGTTATCAGGTAGATTCTCTATGAAGGATTTTGGTGAGGCGTCCTATATTCTAGGGATACAGATATATAGAGATAGATCTAAGAGAATGATAGAACTTACTCAAGCTACCTACATCGACACTATATTGAAAAGGTTTTCAATGGATGAGTCCAAGAGAGGACATATACCTATGTGTCATGGAGTCTCTCTATCCAAGTCTATGTGTCCCAAGACTGACGAAAAGATAGAGAAAATGACACACATACCATATGCGTCAGCCATAGGGATTATCATGTATGGGATGATATCCACTAGACCGGATGTGGCATTTGCTCTGAGTGTCACGAGCAGATATCAAGCCAATCCCGGTCAAATGCATTGGAAAGCCGTGAAGGATATTCTTAAGTACTTGAGAAGAACTAAGAATGTATTCATGGTTTATGGAGGAAGAGAACTGAAATTGTAAGGCTATACCGACTCTAGCTTCCAAAGTGACGTGGATGACTCGAAGTCAACCTCTGGATTTGTGTTCATGCTCAATGGCGGTGCTGTCTCTTGGAAGAGTTCCAAGCAGGACACCACAGCGGATTCCACCACTGAGGCAGAATACATTGCGGCATCAGCTGCTGCTAAAGAGGCCGTTTGGATGAGGAATTTCGTCCAAGAGTTGAGCGTCATTCCTGAAGCTGTTAGTCCATTCCCGGTGTACTGTGACAACACGAGTGCCGTTGCTCAGGCAAAGGAACCAAGGTCTCATCATAGATCCAAACACGTACTGAGGAAATACCACATCATCCGGGAGATCGTGGAAAGAGGAGACATCACTGTCGAGAGAATGGCCTCTGCAGACAATATCGCTGATCCACTTACTAAGCCCTTGCCAAGACCATTATTTGACAAACATCGCGAAGCAATGGGACTACGTAGTATGACTAGTTGGCTTTAGGGAAAGTGAGAGATTGAAAGAGTGGGTGCCCGGTGAGCCAACTTGTGGCTAAGGGCTTTTATGACTCTATGTATAAACAATCTTTTGTTTAATATAATTTACACTTTTATAATGGCATTTACTTTATCTTTTATCATATTATTATGTTGTGACATACTATAAGATGTTTAGATGAAGACCTTGAATATACTATAGTGTATGTAAGATGTGGTGGCACATGGGGATGGCTATCATGAAACACATCTTATAGTCACTGTATATTCTAAATAGTTCCTAGTCGATTGAGCCGTCCGTTAATAAGGATAAGGATCGCTCGAGATTGAGACTAGCATTTGCGATGCCGAGTACCACGTTTCATTGGTATGGAACATAGAGATGTTCAAAGCATGCAAATGGATATTCATACGATGAATGATCGAACTACCCTATCCAGACTTTCCAAGTGGTTATCACTTATCGAGTGGATAAAGTCCGCGGTTTTGGTTGTACACCATTAGTCCTTACTACTTGAAACATCATTGAGACTCTATATGCTAGTACTGTACTTTGACTCGTTTACCGACTCTATTGGGTCATCAGGTGTCGGGATTGGGTACAGTTACGACACATATAGGAGTCGATGCTTTGTTGTCAAGGATTCACCACATACTTGCTAGTGTGGATATCCTATGCAATCTGAGGAGATATTAGTGTGATGAATCTCTGGCCAGAGTACATGATGTGTTTTAAGAAATAGTTTCTTAGTAGCACATGCGATGTCACTATTTGATCTTCAAGATGCATTGCATAGTTATCGAATCTCGAACGACTCTCGATTTACCAATAGTTGTTGATTCGATCGGGATATATGGATGAAGGGACCGTACTGTACGCTAACCAAAATCTATTGGTTCTTGCAGGCACTATCAGTGATACCTAGGGAATCATGGGGCGATGTTGCTAGGCGCTCTTACCATGATTCGATGGGCAAGTCGGAAATTGTTGTTCCGAGTCACAAGGAGTTGTGAGCCCACGGCTAGCTGTATCCCTGAACCATTTAGGGTCACACAAGTAATGGATTTCTAATTCCCGTTGAGATAGTTAAATTTAAAGAGTTAAATTTAATGAACAAAGAAGTAGGACTTCTTATATCAGAGTAAAAGAGTAAGATTTCCTAAAATGACATAGGGATGAGCATTTTTGGAAATCGGATTCAGAAAATTTATCTTGACTTTAAAAGATGCAGAAATGGTTTCTGTGCACATTGGTTAAATTGGTTTATCAATCTGAGTCACGATGAATTTTATATTAATTTCTGAATATGCAGGCTTTGCTTGTCAGACTTTAACTTATGACTAATGGGCCCTAAGCTGTTAGCAGCCCACATTATAAATAAGTTATTGCAGTGCAGAAATTAGACACAAGTCTCATAATTTTTGAACACGAGGGTTTTGAGACCTAGAGTGGCCGCCCCCCTCTCTGTGTTTTTCTCTCTGAAATCCAGTCTGTGAATTTCGAATTTGCAGTCTGATTTAACGGATCAAATTCGTTAATTCTCTTCGTAGAAACCTCTGATAGATTTTCTAGTGTAATCTATCAGAGGGATTCAAATTCTGTTCGTGGACCTAATTGAAGAATTGTTCGTCCATCAGTTCCTGGGATATACAACAAGAGCAGAGTTATCTGTTGGTGTCCATAATCTCGTTTCGAGATTCAAGGTAAAAATTTAATTGTTATTTAATTTTTACACGCACAATTTAATCGTAAAGTTTTGATACCCATGATATGGAATCGTTCCATATAAAATTTTAAAACTTCCGCTACACCGGGTATCAATTCTGATTGATTCTAACACCGTTTTCCAACATGGACTTGGATCGAAGTATGACTTCTTTGGAGTATAGTCGTACCGTTTGAAGTGAAACTCGTCTACAGTATTGTAGATCATTCGAGCTGAATCTATAAGAGGTATTTAGATGGAAGTAGAAATTCTTATCGATCTTTTTGGTTCTTTTCGAAGAATAGTACTGATCATACAGAATATGGGAGAATGGTTTTACAGAATTGAGTGCCTAGACGTTGTATCTCAAGCTATTGAAGTCTGAATAGTGCTTGTATCGAGATGTCATTTCCTCGATCATATTAATTCTAGAGCTGGAAGTTCTGTGATTTTGCAAGATCGAGGCTATTGTGATTAAAGCCAATCCTACATCTGTGCCTGAGAATTGAAGATTTTGAATTCTATATCAGATTTTTGAGAGATTCTTATCGTCTTGAAACCGATTTCTCATCTAACTCCAGAGAATGCACTTGTACCTGAACCGAACCTTATGAGATCAGTTTGTTTGACATGAATAAGAGATCGACCCGAGCTCTAGTATTTCTTATTTTCCTCTGTATTGATAATCCTCAGTGCATTGCATCTTCGTATTCAGATTCTGGGGGTATTCTTATTCAGAGGAAGTCTGTGATATCTTAGTCATAGTAGCAGCTGAAGCAGTATGAGACTCAACATCCGATTCATGATATTGAATTGTCAGTAATCTTATTGCTTGTTAGATCGGACATCACTATCTCCAGTGAAATTTTCGAAGTGTTTTCTGAAATGAGAAGTCAAAGTTTGAGTTTTGCAACCGAACTGATTTTGAGATTGAGGAAAAGAATTGATATAATGAAGAATTCGATGGTGAGTTCCAGTATGATCCGAAGTAGTACAATGCAGCAACCGAGGTTTGAACAGAGTGATCTATTATTATTTTATCTACTACCATTATTCTCTTTGAGCCGATGGATCTGTTCTTATTTTATCTACTATCCTTAACTTTGCCAACCGATGAGTGTTGCACTTTTGATTTAGAGTCTGGAACAGATATGAAGTCAATCAGAATTATTTTATCCAAACTGAGCCAGAATTGATTTAGAAGATGGAGATAGCGCAGAAAACAGATTTGAATTGGAGAATTTAATGAAGAAGAGTCAGAACTGGGCACAGTCTGAGTTTAGGACAGTGACGATACATCAGTTGTGAGTTATTGTTTTGTTGTGCCAGAGATTTTGATTGAGACAGAGTATCTTGAGATTGACACTTTGCAGTTATTCATTATTCTTTCAGACGACCGAAAGATATTCAGAGGATTGAGGAATCGACCTTTATAGGAACAAATGAAGAATGAGGTTCGAAGTATGATTTCATAATTGCTAGTCTGTCCACTTTTGATAGCTGATAGAGAGAAGGAACCGACTGTCTGTGGTACAGTTAATTGTCAGAATGAAAAGAAGATTACTTTTCGACGAATACCTTTCTGAAGCTATCGATCAGTCTGGAAATTTGAAGCCACCTGAGCTTTAATAGACCGATAGCAAAAATCTGCTACTGTACTCCGTACGGAATGAGTTTCAGACTCGACCCGATGTTGAAAAGTTGGTCAGAAAGAATTTCAGATTGTTTTGCTCTGTCGTAGTTTATCCGTGCAGAATAGAATTGGGAGTGTTCAGCATGTGGTCACGGAGTATAGAACTGTCTGATTTGGAGATGCTATCTGATTAGAATCGAGATATTGCTGTAGTCTGCTTCTGTTTTCGTACAAAATGGATTTCAGACAGGACATTATGATTGGGATTGTCGCCAGGAGGATTTTCAGATAGTTGACTTGTCAAAGTCTGTCCTTTCAGAATGATATTTTGAGTTAACCCTCACCTTGAACTCGGTCCTTGAGAGACTTTTGCTATCAGATATAATTGAGTTCAGTTTGTTATCCTCAGAACGACGGACAGCCAAGTTAAGCGATATAGACTTTAAGAGGATATGCAGAGCTGTAGTGCATGATTTTGGCACTATTCGATGGATTTCCCATCTTTTGCGAGGTTTCCGTACAATAGCTATCAGACAAGATATCATCTTTTGTAGATGAGTTGTACGAGAAGAAATGAGAATCCCAATTTAATTGGGATGATTGTCTGAGTTCCCTGACTTGGGATCAGATTTGTTTTGAGGTTCGACAGACGGATGAAGATTTCTGTCTATAATGAAGAAGATTGAGAAGAAGGAAGAACGAAGTATTCGAATTACGGCGCAGATCTCTGTACTTAGGTTCAGGGAGGCCGAGTAATTCTGAAAATTCCTCTGTTCGAGGTTGTGGCAGTTATGATAAGAGAGAGAATTTTCTCGATGAACTCACGAGTTCATTTGAGATTCTAGAGGAGATAGGCGATCTCGCCTACCGACTTTTACTCCTTCAGTTCTCCTTGTTTTCCATTAATTTGTTTTTCCGTATTCTTTGGGTTTTCTCGACATGCTTCACGTATTTTGTTGTCAAATTCACAGATTTTCTTTGAGGTTGAGACTAGAATTGATGAGTCGCCAACTTTGTTGAGACGACCGATTCAGAATTGACCGAACTGAGTATCAGCTCTTTAGCGAGACCGATTCAGATTGAGTTTATACAATTGAGACGATTCGGATTTGAAGAAACGGTTCAAGAAGCGGAGTTGATTAGAACCGCGATTTCAGAGTTATTTTGAGAGAAGAATTATTTTAGCAGTCTTCGAACTGTATCTTGTTTTCTGAGATGGAACTACTTTGATTTCAAGGACGAAATCGATTTTTAGAGGGAAAGAATTGTAAGGCCCTGAAATTAATTATTTCGTGATTAACGGAATTTAGTAATTATTTATTTTGGAATTATTGGAGATTAATTGAGCTGGGATTGAAATGTTTTAAATTGGAGTTTCGGGGACCGAATTGCAATTGAGGAGTTGGACTTAGTCAAAGCTTGACTTATATTATTATAATCTACCTTACCTCCTCCATCACCCTCACTTCTCTCCTCCTTCCTCTCTCCCGTACGCGTGAATCAAGAAGCCATTAACGATTTCTCAAGCTTTTCTTCCGTTCGATTCGCACGATCCGACAGTTAGATTTCAGATTTGAGTTGAGTTTCACGATCACCGCAACGAGGGCTTCATTCTGACATTTGAGTTGAAAGATTCGGGTTTGGATCAAACTTGGAAGTTGAATCGATTCGAGAATTGAAGAACGATTTGAATCCCCGACGAACTTGAAAAGGTAAAAAGACGACGATTGAATGAATGAGACGATTAACTCGAATTTGAATTAATTCGAGTGCCCAAAAGAAATCACATACTTGTATGCTATTTGAATTATTTGTTTTTAACTTGAATGAGTTTATTTTCACTTGCATACATCTTGAGTCGAAGATTCGATTCGTTTTGAACTTAGACGATTTAGGGAGCTATATTGAAGTGGCTTTGGATTTTGAGTTTTTCCAATTGCCAGAATACTTTTTATAGTTGCTCTGAAGTCTAGGGGTTTGAGTTGAGCGACATCCACCCCGAATGGGTGTGTCGGTGAGTTGTTCGCAAAAACTCGACCCCAGGATCCCAACCGAGTACCGAATGATATTCTATTATCCGATTAGATAATCCCGAGTTTTGAAGTCATGCATTGCATTTTAATGCATTTCGAGTTGAGTGCTGATATGCCTTTTTGAATTGATTGACTCGTTGTTTTATATAACATGATTTGATATATTATTTGGAATTGCTTGATTTGTCTCTTTTACTGGGAATTATATTCTCACCGGATTATCCGGCTGTCGTTTTGTTTGTATGTGTACTTGATGGCAGGTGGGGCAGGATCGAGTCAGAGCTGCATGACTAGATCGAGTGGGAAATGATAGAGTGAGGACTTGGTTTTAGAAGTCATACCTTGTATTCGAACTCTCGTGTATTCCATTTTGAGTTGTAGAACTTAGAATCGATGCTTGTTCTACATTTTTATGTATTTGAATACCTCGTTGTTGGAAAAATATTAGTTGGATCATGTTAGAGTCCTTATGGGTTTGATATTACACTTTTGGAGTCATTTTTGGAGTAGAAACAGCAGGCCATGCGCGCCCGCACAGCCTTGAAGGCGCGCCCGCGCCTCTTGCACTGTCCCGAAGGCCCGGACAGGGCGTAATGCGCGCCCGCGCCTTGTTTGGCACGCCCGCGCGTCTCTGCGATAAAAAAAAAAAACCTACTTTTCGCGACGTGGTTTTGCGTCGCCGAATGTAAGATGTGCGTCGCTAAATGTCTTATTGATTATTTTTATTTCTTTTGATTTACATGATTTATTTATATTCGAGAGATTAGAATCCGGGTCCTCACAGAATTCTCATAACGGATCATGTGACGGTAGTGAGGATCTTAATGAAATTGATCTATTATTGGATAATCTTGTAATGAAATTGGTTAAAGAAAATAATATTTCTGCGGGTGATATTTCAACGAATGCAGTACCCAATGTGTTTGAAAGTTCTATTGATGATGATACTTCTAAAAAATGTGGTGGGGGTGGACGAGACTCATGATAACTCTGAGAAGGTTGAGAAAATCATTAATTTCAAATCTTCTATCGTCGATAATATTAGAACGAGGGATGATCGGGTAAAGAAAAGAAAACCGTCAATGTTTGTGACTCCACCCAGTACCACGCCAAAGAGGAAGGGCTGAAAAAATGTTTGAATTTGATCGGAACCTATTTTAACCTTGATTATTTGATATTGAAGTCCTATATTTTAATTCGTTGAAATTTTTATTTTTTTTAAACATCTTTGTGTATTCTCACGTAGGCAAATAAAGTAAATGATGTTGAGAAGCCACCTGATAAGGATTTGAGTAAGCATTGGACTGGTCATTATCAAGGTAGAACAGATTTATGTGGACATGAAGAGGCCACTAACGAAGAGAAAAATTTGTTGACAGAATATATTTCGAGTGATGACATAGTGTATGGCTTTCTATCTGAAAGCTCGTTGTATTTTCTTATATCTTTTTTGGGATCTTTTTTAATACAAAATAATTCTTATTTTATTGTAGTTTTGAAATGTCACATATATGGAACAATACTTGAATTATGCGGAATAATCTGTTTGATTTACGACACAAGATGACATGTCACATGTATTGAAATTACTCTTTTGACCCTCATAATAAAACAAAAATAATAAAAATAGCTTTTCTACATTGACCAATCAAAGACTTTGATTACCATCTACCCCGCATTATTAAGCTTTGTCGATACACTTCATCCATTCACTTATTCGTTCTAGTTTGGTTAGGGTTTTGTTTTTCAAAATAAAATTTCATTTTTCAAGATCGAGCACAATGGAAATGAAGATTGCACCACAATTTCTATGTGTTTTAAGAGAAATGATTTTACGAAGAGCCGGACCACGTTCGACCCGCCCGAGAAAGTTGTATTACAACTGTCCTCGTGAGCTGCAACATAAAAATCGATTTTTCTGGTACGATGATTATCACTGTGAATCTCTTCAAAAATCATCAAATTTGAAACCAAACACAAGTAAGCAAGGTAGAGAGAGCTTCGAAAATTCAATGTCTCAACAATCTGCATCCTCGTCCATCCATGATTCAACATAACAGTTCAATTACAAGCATATGGAGCATGTAAGAGTGGGTGCCCAGTGAGCCAACTGTGTGGCTATGGGCTTTGATGACTCTTTGTATAAACAATCTTTTGTTTAATATTATTTACACTTTTATGGCAATGACTTTATATTACTTCATATTGTTATATTGTGATATACTATTGTTGTTTTGATAAAGACCTTGAATATACCATAGTGTATGTAAGATGTGGTAGAACATGGAGATGTCTATCATGAAATACATCTTATAGTCACTGTATATTCTAAACTGTTCCTAGTCGATTGAGCCGTCCGATAATAAGGATAAGGATCGCTCGAGTTTGAGACTAGCATTTGCGATGCGGAGTACCACGTTTCATTGGTAGGGAACATAGAGATGTTCGAAGCATGCAAATGGATATTCATAGGATGAATAATCGAACTACCCTATCCGGACTTTCCAAGTGGTTATCACTTATCGAGTGGATAAAGTCCGCGGTTTTGGTTGTACACCATTAGTCCTTACGACTTGAAACATCATGGAGACTCTATATACTAGTGCTGTGCTTTGACTCGTTTACCGACTCTATGGGGGTCATCAGGTGTCGAGATTGGGTACAGTTACGACACATATAGGAGTCGATGCATTGTTGTCAAGGATTCACCACATACTTGCGAGTGTGGATATCCTATGCGATCTGAGGAGATATTAGTGTGACGAATCTCTGGCCAGAGTACTTGATGTGATTTAAGAAATGGTTTCTTAGTAGCACATGCGATGTCACTAATTTGATCTTCAAGATGTATTGCATAGTTATCGAATCTTGAGCGACTCTCGATATACCAATGGTTGTTGATTCGATCGGGATATATGGATGAAGGGACCGTACTGTACGCTAACCAAAATCTACTGGTTCTTGTAGGCACTATCAGTGATACCTAGGGAATCATGGGGCGATGTTGCTAGGCGCTTTACCATGATTCGTTGGGCAAGTCGGAAAGTGTTGTTCCGAGTCACAAGGAGTTGTGAGCCCACGGCTAGCTGTATCCCTGAACCATTGAGGGTCACACAGTGTAATGGAGTTTTAATCCCCGTTGAGATAGTTAAATTTAAAGAGTTAAATTTAATGAACTAAGGAGTTGGACTTCTTAAATAAGAGTAAGGGAGTAGGATTTCCTAAAATGACATAGGGATGGACATTTTTGGAAACCACTGAATTCGGATTCAGGAAAATTTATCTTGACTTTAAAATGTGCAGAAATGGTTTCTGTGCACATTGGTAAAATCGGTTTATCAATCGGAGTCACGATGAATTTTATATTAATTTCTGAACATGCGGGCTTTGCTTGTCGGGCCCTAACTTATGACTAATGGGCCCTAAGGTGTTAGTGGCCTGCATTATAAATAAGTTATTTCAGTACAGAAATTACACACAACAGGTCATAATTTTTGAGACAGAGAAAATTTTCGAACCCTAGCTCTCTCTCTCTCTGTTCGGCCGACCCCTCCCCCTCTGCCCGAGATTTTCCGGTCTGTGATTTTGAGTTGCAGTCTGGAATAGCGAATCAGATTCGTTTATTCTCTTCGCAGAAAACTTCTGATAGATTTTCTAGTGCAATCTATCAGAGGGATTAAACCTCTGTTCGTGGACCTGATTGAAGGAGTTCATCGGTTCCAGGGAGAGACAACAAGAGCAGATCAAATCTGTTGGTGTCCATTAATCTCGTTGCGAGATTGGAGGTAAAATTTAATTAATTGTTATTTGAATTTTACACACACAATAATTTAATCGTTGAACGGTTGATACCCACACTATGGAATTGTTCCATAACTAAATTTTTAAACTTCCGCTGCACCGGGTATCAATCGTGATTGATCTGACCGCCAGTTTTCCAACAGTGGTATCAGAGCCAGGTTGCTCAGATCAAACGATTAAATTAATCAATTGTACAAAATTTTTGAGTCTCGGTTTTTGAAACAAAATAAATATTTTAAATAAAAAAAAAATTTTTTTTTCGGGGCAAAACCCGGGCAGCGATTGGATCGCTGCCCGGTGGGGCAACAATTGTTGCTGCC
Organism: Henckelia pumila; assembly: GCF_033568475.1. Taxonomy (NCBI): domain Eukaryota; kingdom Viridiplantae; phylum Streptophyta; class Magnoliopsida; order Lamiales; family Gesneriaceae; genus Henckelia; species Henckelia pumila. The sequence goes on from NC_133123.1 coordinate 216,645,068, forward strand.
CCGGGCGGCGCACGGCGCCGCCCAAAGGGGGCGCACGGCGCCGCCCAGGGCAGCGCTGTGCGCTGCCCAGCGCAGCACTCGGCGCTGCCCAGGGGCGGCGCTCGGCGCCGCCCAGGGCAGCGCACGGCGCCGCCCAGAGGCGGCGCCAGGCGCTGCCCTAAGGGGGCAGCCGGGCTGCCCCGGCCCGCGCCCCGGTGCGGGCCGGCCCGGGAGTGTCCCGGGCGGCCCGCGGGAAAAATTATATTTTTATTAAAAATTAATTTTAATATTTAAAATTTTATTTTGGTCCGGTCAAAAATTGTTTTTGATTGGTTCACGAGATTTCGGATCGAATTGTTCGAGTCCGTAAATTTTAAAATTGATTTTGGATAAATTTGAATTTTTGGAAAATTTAATATTTTATCCGTAAATTGAATTTTGAAATCAATTATTTTGGTACAATTGATGATAAGATATGATCTTATGATATATTAAGTAAAATATGATTTTATTTGTAAAATTGGATTTTATAGATAAAATATGATTTTATTTGATATAGAGATAAAATATGATTTTATATGTGAAATGAGATTTTATATATAAATATGATTTTATCTTGTTTAAATTTGAATTGCCACAGCATGTTATCCAATAAATTAATTTTGAATTAAATGTTATTGGATAAGGATGATCGATTGCCATGACCAATTTTGTAGGTGTATGTTAGGAATTTACATTTTGTTTTTATTGTTGTTGGTTTTATTAATGGGCCTGGTTTATGGCCCGATATGAATGTCATATGTAATAAAAGTGGGCTTGGTTTATAGCCCGTTCCCACCCCCTAAAAATGTATCCCCTACTTGTCATTGTTATTTATTGTAAATAAATTAGATTTAGTGGGAGATCAAGATTTGAAGATGGTGGGCCCAGCAGACAATGAAGACTGAAGAAATGTAAATTGGAAGCATATGTAATAGGATTGCATTTGCATACTGCATATTACCTAGGATTGGACTAAGACCCGTGATTGGCAACCACGGGTCAATTAGAAATGGAATCGATCATCCTATATAATATTTGATATTATGATTGTATGCATGTTTAGACATAAATTGCGTGAATCCGGCAATGCATGCAATAAATTAAATATGATGAGACAAATATTTTTATAAATAAAATCCCCATTTTAAATATGATTTAAAATTTATATCAAGATAAATAAAGGAAATTTAAATATTGTTTAAATGTTCCTACCTTCCATCAACGGTCAATGTATGTGATGCTACCCGCGGATACGGTCCGGCTCATATTATTGGGGGGCCCGTCCGTCGGAAAGCTGTACATTGGATCGACAAATGTTGTAAGTTGGGTGGAACTCCCATGGGATCGGCTCATATTATTGGGGGATCCACATGGCGACCGTCCATCACAACTTAATATTGATGGGTCATCTTGACATGTCACTTTAAACGGCGTCATATTATTGGGCCCTTATTGGACATGAGGTAAATACATGGGGGTTGCTTTGGAAGCAATTGGGCTCTACCTTTTGAGAATTATGGTTGGCTGATATTATTCGGGACCATAAGTTTGTAAATTGGACTCCATGTTCTCACTAAGGAAAAAGTTTCCCGTTTTCACTAGAGGGTGGTGAAATCGTTAAAATAGTGGGAGTGAGATTCATAAAATTAAATTCGCCTATTTTATGTCTTAGTAAATTGTTAAACAATCATTGATATATGTCTGTTTTCCTTTTCAGTATTTCATACAATGAATTCGCGAAATCCTTTATTCTCGATCCTCGAACAAAACAAGCTGACCGGCGCCAACTATACGGAATGGTTCCGGAAGTTGAAGATTGTCTTAACTTCGGAGAAAATGCTCTATGTGTTAGAGAAAGCACCTCCGAAGGAAGCACCAGCTGATGTTAGTCCGGAGGAATTGGCCAAGCTTGATGCATGGTGGGACCATGACATCAAGACCAAATGCTATATGCAAGCCTCGATGTCTGATGAACTCCAGAGGCGATTTGAGGACACGGTGAATGCTGCTGACATTCACGCGCAACTCAAGGAACTTTTTGGGGCTCAGTCGAGGGCTGAAAGGTTCTCTACTGTTAAGGAGTTGATGACGTGCCGCATGCGTGAAGGGACTTCGGTCCGTGATCATGGGGTACGAGTGATTTGGCTCATACAGAAGTTAGCGACCCTTGATTTGGTGTTGGAGCATGAACTCAATGTGGACTTGCTGCTTCTATCTCTTCCTTCTTCATTTGATGGATTCGTGATAAATTTTAATATGAACAAGATAGAGGCCACCCTTGAAGAGATGGTCAATATGCTCGTTACATATGAATCCACACTTAAGAAGGATAAACCAGCTTTCTTGTGGGATCCTCATCTTCTGCTAAGAAGGGGCCAAGTATGAAGGGCAAGAAACGTTCTGCCCCACCCAAGAAAGTGGAACCCGAGAAGAAGCAAAAGACAAAGGCTTCAAACAATGGAAAATCCAAGGATGTTTGCCATTACTGCAAGAAGCCGGGTCATTGGAAGCGCAACTGCAAGGAGTATCTTGAGCAGTTAGGAACTGCAAAGGGTATGTTCTATATTGAAATAAACATGTCACTTAATACAACTTCTTGGGTATTGGATACCGGATGTGGATCTCACATTTGCAATGATTTGCAGGTGATGACAAGAAGTCGCAGGCTTAGAATGGGTGAGACCCAGCTGAGGCTCGGGAATGGTTCCAGAGTTGAAGCTACAGCCGTAGGAGACGTTTGTTTAATTTTGCAGAACGGTTTTAAGTTATTATTAAGAGATGTTTTATTTGTTCCAGATTTAATTAAAAACATTATTTCTATTTCTATGCTTGATAGAGATGGTTATTCTTGCAATTTTGTGAATGGGATTTGCAATATTTACAAGAATGAATGTTTGATTGGAAATGGACAACTTGAAAACGATCTATACAACTTAAAACTAAAAGACGTTCCAATAAATTATATTGATAAACCGGCGACAACAAACAAAAGGAAAATCGATAGTCAAAACCCGGCAAACCTTTGGCATGCTAGGCTAGGTCATATTTCCTCAAGAAGGATGAACAAGCTAGTGGGAGAGGGCATGTTTGATATGTCTGATATTAATTCTCTACCTACTTGTGAATCCTGCCTAAAAGGAAAAATGACTAAATCTCCTTTTAAGGGGAAACCTGAGCGTAGTCAGAATCTGTTGGATTTGATCCATACAGATGTTTGTGGTCCATTTAGAGTAGGGACTCAACATGGCCACACCTACTTCATTACCTTTACTGATGATTATTCAAGGTATGGGTATTTATATTTAATGAAATATAAGTCTGAAGCATTTGAAAAGTTCAAAGAATTCAAGGCTGAAGTAGAAAACAAGCTAGGTAAAAGTATTAAAGCACTTCGATCGGATCGAGGTGGAGAATACTTAAGTACCGAGTTTTTGGACTATCTAAAAGAGAATGGGATTCTCTCTCAGTGGACTCCTCCTATGACACCACAGCTGAATGGTGTATCGGAGCGTCGTAATCGAACTTTGTTGGACATGGTTCGATCCATGATGAGCTTCACTGAGCTTCCACCTTCGTTTTGGGGCTATGCGCTTGAAACGGCGGTATTGTTGTTGAACAACGTCCACACTAAAGCAGTGGACAAAACACCATACGAGTTATGGAATGGCAAAGCTCCTAAGTATTCGTACTTGAGGATTTGGGGATGTCCTGCTTACGTGAAGCGGACAGTGGGAGATAAGTTGGATAGTCGATCCAGTTTATGTTATTTTGTAGGGTATCCGAAGAATTCAATCGGATATTATTTCTATTATCCTGCTGAAACAAAGGTGTTTGTTTCTAGGAATGCCACCTTCTTGGAGAAGGAATTCTTATTGGATAAGAAAGGCGAGATGATGGAACTCGAAGAAGTTCGAGAAGAACCCGAAATACAAAATAACGATCCTACACCTCAGGAACCATTGCTGGACACGCCTGCACCTAGAAGATCCGAAAGGACTTCTAGACCTCCAGTTCGATATGGTCTTCTTCTTGAAGGGGATCAAGATGAACCCGACATTGGATGTGATCCAAGAAACTTCAAGGAAGCAATTTCTGATGCGGATTCGAATTTATGGCTTGAAGCTATGCAGTCAGAATTGGATTCGATGCATACAAACCAAGTTTGGTCTTTAGTAGATCCTCCCGATGGAATTGTTCCGATAGGGTGTAAATGGATCTACAAAAGAAAGCTTGGGCCTGATGGTAAGGTATTGACCTACAAGGCGCGATTGGTGGCTAAAGGTTATACTCAAAGGCAAGGAGTTGACTATGACGAAACCTTTTCACCAGTTGCAATGTTCAAGTCCATAAGAATCCTAATTGCCATAGCTGCATGGTATGACTATGAGATATGGCAAATGGATGTGAAGACTGCTTTTCTTAATGGAGACATTAAGGAGGAAATCTATATGAAGCAGCCTGAGGGGTACACATCCATGGGAAGCGAGCATAAGGTATGCAAGCTTCAGAGATCAATTTATGGTCTAAAACAAGCATCAAGAAGTTGGAACCAGAAATTTGATGAAACAATAAAAGATTTTGGTTTCATCAAGAACCCGGAGGAACCTTGCGTGTACAAGAAAGTAGTTAAGGATGCGGTGACATTCTTAGTACTTTATGTTGATGACATCCTACTCATTGGGAATGATGTAGGGATGTTGCAGTCAACAAAGATATGGTTATCAGGTAGATTTTCGATGAAGGATTTGGGAGAGGCATCCTACATTCTTGGGATACAGATCTATAGAGATAGGTCTAAGAGAATGATAGGACTCACTCAATCAACCTACATCGATACCATATTGAAACGGTTTTCAATGGATGGGTCCAAAAGAGGACATCTACCCATGTGTCATGGAGTTTCTCTATCCAAGTCTATGTGTCCCAAGACTGATGAAGAGATAGAGAATATGACACATGTACCATATGCGTCAGCTATAGGTAGTATCATGTATGGGATGATATCTACCAGACCGGATGTAGCATTTGCTCTGAGTGTCACGAGCAGATATCAGTCTAATCCTGGTCAAATGCATTGGAAAGCCGTGAAGGACATTCTTAAGTACTTGCGAAGGACTAAGAATATGTTCATGGTTTATGGAGGACGAGAACTCAAATTGGAAGGCTATACCGACTCTAGCTTCCAAAGTGACGTGGATGACTCGAAGTCAACCTCTGGATTTGTGTTCATGCTCAATGGCGGTGCTGTCTCTTGGAAGAGTTCCAAGCAGGACACCACAGCGGATTCCACCACTGAGGCTGAATACATTGCAGCATCAGCTGCTGCTAAAGAGGCCGTTTGGATGAGGAATTTCGTCCAAGAGTTGGGCGTCATTCCTAAATTTGTTGGTCCAGTCCCGTGTACTGCGACAACACGGGTGCCGTTGCTCAAGCAAAGGAACCAAGGTCTCATCAAAGATCCAAACACGTACTGAGGAAATACCACATCATCCGGGAGATTGTGGAAAGAGGAGACATCACTGTCGAACGAGTGGCCTCTGCAGACAATATCGCTGATCCGCTTACTAAGCCTTTGCCAGGACCATTGTTTGACAAACATCGCGAAGCAATGGGTCTACGTAGTATGACTAGTTGGCTATAGGGCAAGTGGGAGATTGTAAGAGTGGGTGCCCAGTGAGCCAACTGTGTGGCTATGGCTTTGATGACTCTTTGTATAAACAATCTTTTGTTTAATATTATTTACACTTTTATGGCAATGACTTTATATTACTTCATATTGTTATATTGTGATATACTATTGTTGTTTTGATAAAGACCTTGAATATACCATAGTGTATGTAAGATGTGGTAGAACATGGAGATGTCTATCATGAAATACATCTTATAGTCACTGTATATTCTAAACTGTTCCTAGTCGATTGAGCCGTCCGATAATAAGGATAAGGATCGCTCGAGTTTGAGACTAGCATTTGCGATGCGGAGTACCACGTTTCATTGGTAGGGAACATAGAGATGTTCGAAGCATGCAAATGGATATTCATAGGATGAATAATCGAACTACCCTATCCGGACTTTCCAAGTGGTTATCACTTATCGAGTGGATAAAGTCCGCGGTTTTGGTTGTACACCATTAGTCCTTACGACTTGAAACATCATGGAGACTCTATATACTAGTGCTGTGCTTTGACTCGTTTACCGACTCTATGGGGGTCATCAGGTGTCGAGATTGGGTACAGTTACGACACATATAGGAGTCGATGCATTGTTGTCAAGGATTCACCACATACTTGCGAGTGTGGATATCCTATGCGATCTGAGGAGATATTAGTGTGACGAATCTCTGGCCAGAGTACTTGATGTGATTTAAGAAATGGTTTCTTAGTAGCACATGCGATGTCACTAATTTGATCTTCAAGATGTATTGCATAGTTATCGAATCTTGAGCGACTCTCGATATACCAATGGTTGTTGATTCGATCGGGATATATGGATGAAGGACCGTACTGTACGCTAACCAAAATCTACTGGTTCTTGTAGGCACTATCAGTGATACCTAGGGAATCATGGGGCGATGTTGCTAGGCGCTTTACCATGATTCGTTGGGCAAGTCGGAAAGTGTTGTTCCGAGTCACAAGGAGTTGTGAGCCCACGGCTAGCTGTATCCCTGAACCATTGAGGGTCACACAGTGTAATGGAGTTTTAATCCCCGTTGAGATAGTTAAATTTAAAGAGTTAAATTTAATGAACTAAGGAGTTGGACTTCTTAAATAAGATTAAGGGAGTAGGATTTCCTAAAATGACATAGGGATGGACATTTTTGGAAACCACTGAATTCGGATTCAGGAAAATTTATCTTGACTTTAAAATGTGCAGAAATGGTTTCTGTGCACATTGGTAAAATCGGTTTATCAATCGGAGTCACGATGAATTTTATATTAATTTCTGAACATGCGGGCTTTGCTTGTCGGGCCCTAACTTATGACTAATGGGCCCTAAGGTGTTAGTGGCCTGCATTATAAATAAGTTATTTCAGTACAGAAATTACACACAACAGGTCATAATTTTTGAGACAGAGAAAATTTTCGAACCCTAGCTCTCTCTCTCTCTGTTCGGCCGACCCCTCCCCTCTGCCCCGATTTTCCGGTCTGTGATTTTGAGTTGCAGTCTGGAATAGCGAATCAGATTCGTTTATTCTCTTCGCAGAAAACTTCTGATAGATTTTCTAGTGCAATCTATCAGAGGGATTAAACCTCTGTTCGTGGACCTGATTGAAGGAGTTCATCGGTTCCAGGGAGAGACAACAAGAGCAGATCAAATCTGTTGGTGTCCATTAATCTCGTTGCGAGATTGGAGGTAAAATTTAATTAATTGTTATTTGAATTTTACACACACAATAATTTAATCGTTGAACGGTTGATACCCACACTATGGAATTGTTCCATAACAAAATTTTTAAACTTCCGCTGCACCGGGTATCAATCGTGATTGATCTGACCGCCAGTTTTCCAACAGAGCATTCGTCCTCTGATGTGATACACAACCAGTTTACTTGTAAGGCCCTGAAAGATTAAGTTATTAATTACGTCATTGATATTTAAATTCCGAATTTTGGGAAAATATCAATTGGATAATTTATGAAAATTAGAGATTTAATTTCCGATCTGAAAATATTTAATTTGATAATTTATGGATTTTGAGATTTAAATTTCGGGATTCTTAAATTAAAATATGGAAATATTTGAATTAGATATTTATGGAATTTAAGAATTAAATTCCGAGTTCCGAGAATGAAAGAAGATTTAATTCGACGGTAAAATCCGAGCAGAGATCAATTTGCAAATATAGAGAAGTTCAAGGACTAAAATGCGATAAGTCCGAAATTATTTAATTTTGATATGAAAATATGTAATTTGGGAATATTTAGAGTTTTGAATTAAATTCTAATATTCTTAAATTATTTTAGATTGAAATTGAATTAAATCGCTTGTCCGGGGACTAGTTTGCAAATAGACCAAAGTTGAGGGACCAAAATGCAATTTCCTAGCAAGTGGGCTTAAAAACGTGTAAGCTGGATAATTTAACCCATATTTTCAGATCACCTTCAGAAACAAGTCTAGAGAAAGGAAAAGAGAAGGGTTGAAGCCATTTTTAACTTTCAAACCTTGATATCTTTTGATCCGATTATCCGATTTCAATTCTGTGAGTTGCACTGCAATCCTTGCGATGAGAGCTTCAATTAGACGTAAGTATTATTATATTTCCATCATGTTTTGAAAGTTGTAATTTGGAGAAATTAGAATTGAATATGCATATGTGTTTTTGAGCCTCTATATAGTGTTATATCGGAAGCGGTTCGAAGATGGGATGTCGTTTACAATTGTTATGATTTTCAACAATAATTTGAACCCTTGAACATCAGATATACTGAGATTTGGGATGTATTCTTGCTGGTTTTATGTGATTTATGCTGATATGAGAGTGATATACATGTTCAATATTGTTTCGGTTACCGATTTTATACCGTTATGCCATCGGTTCAAGACTTTGATCATGTTTGAGTTTATAGTGCTTGAGCTGAGTTAAATATGAGTTGTTTTCTGACTTATGCAGTATATGTACACTTCATATCAGATTATATTTGAATATTTTGAGTTCGAGAAGTTATATTTTGAATCGGCCAAGAATTGAGAAAAGTTTGCAACTAGTTTGCCTTGAAGTTTGAGATGTGATTGAGCAGATTTGTATGTGAGTTCTTAGCTGATATAAATAGCTTGATATGCTATATTTCAGATTTGTAAAGAAGCGATTCGGACTCGAGACTTTAGCGTTTGAGAAACGAGATCGAATAGCTCAAGGTTGAAGTTATGCTACCTTGAAGAGTAGATGATGAACTTTAGCAGATTTGATTGATATTCTTTGAAGTAGGTTGTTCAGATTTGAAGCAACTGCGACTCAACAAAATGAAAGGTATAAAATGACATCGAGAGTCAGGGATTTGATACTCGAGAATGATGATTCTTGATTTATCCCGAACAAATCACATACTTGTTTATTTACTTGTTCTTGAGTTAGAACTTCTATTATTGTCGATCCATCACAGGTAGTGGATCTTTGATTTTGATTTTGATTTTGATATGATATGAGATATGAATTGATTCTAATGCCAAGGTTTGATGAACCTTATTTTCGAGTCTGATGAGACGACGATAGATGGATATCCATGTCAAGATCGGATACGAATCTTGATGGAAATGATTTGAGTTGAATCAATTCTTGTTAGCACGCTATATAAATCGTTTGATTTGAAGTCTTGATTTGAAGTCTTGATTGATATGTTTTGAATTGATATATGCATTATATTACTCTATCTTTGAATTTAAATGGATAGAGTTGACATGTTTATATTTTAACGCATGTATATGTCTTTTATACTGGGAATTATATTCTCACCGGAGTTTATCCGACTGTTGTCTTGTTTTGTATGTGTGCATTACAACAGGTGGGGCAGAAGCTAGTCGGAGATGACATTGATAGCTCGGGAGAGAGAGTTAGCACGTGGTGTCTCGGGTTTGTAGCCAAATTGAAGTAATTGAGATCTTGACAAGCATGCTAGATGATGATACTTGTAGTAGTTGAAGAACACTAGTTGAGTTTGTACATAACTAATTCCTTTGATGTCATTTAAACTACTTAGTTGATGTAGCTAAGGCTTGTAGACATGTTTTAATCTTGTTCTATATAGATGGCTATATTTTAGAACGGATAGAAAATGTATTGGAATGAGTTTGAAGGATCAAGTTTTGTCACAGAAGAACAGGGCATGATTCTGCCCACACAGCGACTGATCTGCTGTTTTATGCAGACCGTGCGCAGCTCCAACTTTTGCCTACTATTTTGAGACAAAAACAGGGGCGCTCGGTGGGTTGTTTTTGACCGACCGAGCGCACCCCTTGAAAAAAAATGGGTTGTTCTATTTATCTTTGATCATTTGTTAATTAATCATGTTTAGTGATTAATTTCCCCTTGATTTGATTAGCAACCCAAGGCCCCACAACAGGTGGTATCAGAGCGAAAAAATTCTGGACTAAGATAGAAGATTAGTGAGTGGGGTCGATTGAGTTTTCTTCCTTGCTTATTTGTATACTAGCATGAGATGATTTAATTTCATGTTGACTTACATGTTTAAATTGCTAGTATGGTACATGCTTTCGTATTTGTGGAATTATCACATAATACTGTGTTTTAGTTGAAAAGAATGTTTTAATATTGAACCATCACATGCTACCTGAATATCTGAATTGATTGGAAGCAGGTGTACTTGAAATCTTTGATTTGACATGCTTACCTGAATCTCTGAATCGAGTGGAAGCATGTTATTTGTATTCAGACATCAGAACTGAGTCTTGATCAGAGGTAAGCTGATGAGGAGAGGATTATGAGGTTGATCACAATATTGAGTTAATAAATTTGATAAATTTGTATATGAGAATAAAACAAGTGTGATTTTAGCCAATGACTACGGAGATCACTGCATTGATTTGTCAGTGTAGGAGCTAGTGGAATTGAGAAATGGTAAATTGAACTTAGCTCCTATTGATTTACTCTGTTTGCTGAACATTTTTAAGAACAGATATACGACGATGTCAGGCAATATAAGGAATGCGTATGATTAGATGATGTCTACCTTGACTAGGAATAAAAATTGTGGATATTTGTCTGAGATTGACTGCAGGTTCAGCTCATGAAAATGATGACGCATCGCTAGAAACCTGAAGTATAAGCGAAAGAGCCTGTTGGCTATTGAAGTCATGAGATTGAGATGACAAGGAGACCATCCTATATCGAGGGAGCTGCTCTATCAGCTTCAAGAATTTATTAAGCTGGGATTGAGGTAAGATTTAGCATTTTGCTGATTAGCAATACTTGACTTGATTTTGTCAGAAAACCTCGAATCTCTAGCAAAATAATGAATAACTCCTCGATATGGAGAATGTCAGAAGTTGACAGCACTTAAAGATATGGTAAGACTCCGCCAGCTTTGAATGGAATTTCTATTCTTCTGAATTGATTCATTCAGGTATAAGTTGTAGGCTTTGGAATGATGTGTAAAACACTCGGAGACCAAAGCTAGCGATTTGAAACATTTTATCCTGAACAAGTGAATCAATTTATTTCTCTTGCTCAACATGGAGATATACCCAGGTAAGGCATTGAATTTACGATGTCCTTGGGATTACACTAGATGAGTGTAACAGTATGATTGATTAAGAAGATACAGATTTTGTTTAGCTACTTAGCTCTGAGATGAGTTGCTTATGCTAAATTTATTGAATCTTGAGAAGTGCATACTAACATCAAACCGGGTGAAAGCTAGTTGTCATATCGTGAAATGTACTGAATGATGTGATATTGCTTTTACATGACGGATGCTACGATTAAGTTTTACATCGAAATGTATGAACTGAAATGATGCGAATAGATAGTGAATGAAATGGGAGAATGAATCTGATATGTTTCTCCTCTACTTCTCAAGAAGAAGAAAATGAATTTTGATGTCTATAGTTTAAGTATTGACGATTGATATGCAGAGCAAGGCGAATTCAGTTACAGTTGATCCTTCCTTTACTTATTGACGATAATTGATGCATGCACTTCTTGATTTGCATGCTATTGACTCATTGATGAATTGCATGATCTTTTTGAAGCTTCTTCCTATTCAGTATTGATTACTAAATCCTAATTTTGGACATTGGAATGAAATGAGGTGAACTTTGAATACTTAAATCCTTCAATTTGAATTCTTTCTGGTGATCTGAAATTCATATTGTACTATCTGAATATTCCTTAGGACGGTGTCCTAATTGATTAGTGTGTGTAGATATCTCATCGTAAAGCCACGCTGTTAATCTTGATTTGGGGTATATGGGGAATAGTACTGATATGGACTTGGATCACCAATGTGATTATTTTTCCTTGACTCGTAGTTTTTGATTTATCGAGCCTTGGTTTGATTTTCACATTGAGTTTTGAAATGCAAGTAAGTTGTTTTCACTTAGCAACAATTGTCGTCTAGAATTTATTTGATTTGGCAATCCGACTTTGATCAATGTCCTTTGATGTTATTTGATTCTTGATTTCGAATCGATTTTCATTGGTCATTGTTATGTTATCTTTTATCTAATTGGATATATTGATTTCATATATCCTGATATTATTGGCTCATAACTGATAGAGACGGATAGCATTACTCGATTTGAGTGTGAGGAATATCAACTTGAAGCTTGAACAACATTGATATAAGATCGAACGATTAGAATTTGATTGAGAATGCTAAATTACGATGTGAAATAATACAATGAATCAGAATGAATGGAATTGAAGTGCATACTCTGTTGATTTTGTGCGATATTCTTGATATGGAATATCAGATGTTAAAAAAGCACATGTTCATAGAATGAATCTCCGTTCAAGTGTCTCTAATGTGTTTGAGTTATTGGGAAATCAGTAATGATGAAAGAAAATGAAAACAGATATGGCAGAATTGATTTTGCAATACTCCAATTTCCAATACATGAAGTAGAAAGGAAGAGATCAGATGATCTATGAAACATGTTAGTGACTATCGAGTCACAATAGGAGCAACTATTCGAAAGACTTTTCGTTTCCAATTACTCAAAATTGTCATAAATTTGAGATTTGAAGTTGACTATATTTCAACATATTCAAGAATATGCTGTATTATATGTGATTCAGATATGAATAGCTAGCTGTGAAAAAGATACTGAAGTTATGAGATTTCAGGAATTAATTGCAATCTATGGTCTAGATCGAGACTATAGGTTTATTTGATAAATTGTGGCACTAATTTACAGAAATTCTGAGTGTTTGGTTGAATGTGATTGCATTATACCATCCTTGATCGATGTATTGTTTGAGATGACTATCCAGAGTTTTGAGGAATTGCTCAGAACTATAGTATCTGATTCGATACTATTTGATTGATTTTGCCACTTGATGACGATAATTCCTGTGACAGCTAGTTGAGAGATATAGGGATAATGATTTGAATTATGAGATGAGAAGAAAATCAGAAATTCTTTGTATTGAGAGAGAATTGTTTTGAAGTATCAACTATCAGACTCGGTATGGTTTGAGGAAAATACAGAATGTGAAGACTGAATTGTATAAATGACAAATAGAATAGAGTAGATAAAAGTGAGAATTGAATGATTTTAAAGCTGAAACAAAATGTTCAGCTAGACATGTTTGTTCTGAAGCATCGTTTCCTTTTGAAAGAGATTTCAGAAATGATCTGATAATGAATTCTCGTGAATATTAATCCAGAGATTATAATTGAACTCATTGATGTATATTCTATCTAGTATGAATTGTGTGATACATGAGACATGATCCTTGATCTTAATGTGTCAGCTGCAGAACGTCCGCTAAATTTGTATCTGTGAACTGTATTCAGATGAGGCCAATCAGTCTTTGAGCTAGTTTGAATAATTGATACTGATTGTGATTAAGAAAAAGAACAGTTTACATGTGAAATCAGTTAATGATTACTGAAGTATGAAATAAATATGAGTACAGAAGTGATCAGAAAAAGGAATAAGAAAAGATCTCCAAAAAGATATTTACAACACACAGCAATGAAATGAAGAAGGGATACTGATCTTGAAGCTGTGAGTAGGATGAAAATATAGACTTGATATATGTTCTTTGCAGAAAAAGATAGCAGAAGAAATATGTCATTATCGAAAATGAATTACACTGTCTACGATGTTAGACAGATCGGGTTCCATTAACAGAATTGATCGTACTTCAACACAAGAAGATCCGATATGTTCTATATGTCTATATTAAGGAAGTATAAATGATGTTTTTCTTATGTATTTTAATCAGTCAAGTCAGAGTCTGATATGATTCTGAGCTACATCGAATATGTGATAGATTCTTGACTGAGCAAAAGTAAAAAAGAAAATAGACACATAATGAAGAGATAGACTGGACAGAGTTTATGAAGTGATAGAAGAAGTCTGAGATAGATGATTGAAGTGAGAATTGCTTCAGATAATCCTCTAATTTATCAGATTTGATAGACCGATTGAATGTGATTTCGAGGACGAAATCATTCTTTAGAGGGGAGGAAATGTAAGGCCCTGAAATTTTAAATTCTTAATCACGTCATTGATATTTAAATTTCGAATTTTTGGAAAATATCAATTGCATAATTTATGAAAATTAGAGATTTAATTTTCGAGCTGAAAATATTTAATTTGATAATTTATGGATTTTGAGATTTAAATTCCGGGATTCTTAAATTAAAATATGGAAATATTTGAATTGGATATTTATGGAATTTAAGAATTAAATTCCGAGTTCCGAGAATGAAATAAGATTTAATTCGACGGTGAAATCCTAGCAGGGATCAATTTGCAAATATAGAGAAGTTCAAGGACTAAAATGCGATAAGTCCGAAATTATTTAATTTTGATCTGAAAATATGTAATTTGGGAATAGTTAGAGTTTTGAATTAAATTCAAATATTCTTAAATTATTTTGGATTAAAATTGAATTAAATCGCTTGTCTGGGGACTAGTTTGCAAATAGACCAAAGTTGAGGGACCAAAATGCAATTTCCTAGCAAGTGGGCTTAAAAACGTGTAAGCTGGATAATTTCGCTCAGATTTTCAGATCGCCTTAAGAAACAAGTTGAGAGAAAGGAAAAGAGAAGGGTTGAAGCCATTTTCAACTTTCAAACCTTGATATCTTTTGATCCGATTACCTGATTTCAATTCCGTGAGTTGCGCTGCAATCCTTGAGACGAGAGCTTTGATTAGACGTAAGTATTATTATATTTCCAGCTTGTTTTGATAGTTGGAAGTTGGATAAATCAGAATTGAATATGCATATGTGTTTTTGAGCCTTTATATAGTGTTATATCGGAAGCGGTTCAAAGATGGGATGTCGTTTACAATTGTTATGATTTCCAGCAATAATTCAAACCCTTGAACATCAGATATACTGAGATTTTGTATATATTATTGCTGGTTTTATGTGATTTATGCTGATATGAGAGTGATATGCAAGTTCGATATTGTTTCGGTTACCGATTTTATACCGTTATGCCATCGGTTCAAGACTTTGATCATGTTTGAGTTTATAGTGCTTGCGCTGGGTTAAATATGAGTTGTTTGCTGAATTATGCCGCATATTTACACTTCATATCAGATTATATTTGAATGTTTCGAGTTTGAAAAGTTATATTTCGAATCGGCCAAGAATTGAGCAAAGTTTGCAACTAGTTTTGCCTTGAAGTTTGAGATGTGATTGAGCAGATTTGTATGTGAGTTCTTAGCTGATATAAATAGCTTGATATGCTATATTTCAAATTTGTGAAGAAGTGATTTGGACTCGAGACTTTAGCATTTGAGAAACGAGATCGAATATCTCAAGGTTGAAGTTATGCTACCTTGAAGAGTAGATGATGAACTTGAGAAGATTTGATTGATATTATTTGAAGTAGGTTGTTCAGATTTGAAGCAACTACGACTCAACGAAACGAAAGGTATAAGATGACATCGAGAGTCAGGGATTTGATACTCGAGAATGATGATTCTTGAGTTATCCCGAACAAATCACATACTTGTTTTTTTACTTGTTCTTGAGTTAGAACTTCTATTATTGTCGATCCATCACAGGTAGTGGATCTTTGATTTTGATTTTGATATGATATGAGATATGAATTGATTTTAATGCCAAGGTTTGATGAACCTTATTTTCGAGTCTGATGAGACAACGATATATGGATATCCATGTCAAGATCGGATACGAATCTTGATGGCAATGATTTGAGTTGAATCAATTCTTGTTAGCACGCTATATAAATCGTTTGATTTGAAGTCTTGATTTGAATTCTTGATTGATATGTTTTGAATTGATATATGTGTTATATTACTCTATCTTTGAATTGAAATGGATAGAGTTGACATGTTTATATTTTAACGCATGTATATGTCTTTTATACTGGGAATTATATTCTCACCGGAGTTTATCCGGCTGTTATCTTGTTTTGTATTTGTGCATGACAACAGGTGGG
Organism: Henckelia pumila; assembly: GCF_033568475.1. Taxonomy (NCBI): domain Eukaryota; kingdom Viridiplantae; phylum Streptophyta; class Magnoliopsida; order Lamiales; family Gesneriaceae; genus Henckelia; species Henckelia pumila. The sequence continues at coordinate 216,661,194 of NC_133123.1, forward strand.
GTAGGATCTAGTCGGAGATGACATTGATAGCTCGGGAGGTAGAGATAGCACGTGGTGTCTCGGGTTTGTAGCCGAATTGAAGTAATTGAGATCTTTACAATCATGCTAGATGATGATACTTGTAGTAGTTGAAGAACACAAGTTGAGTTTGTACATAACTAATTCCTTTGATGTCATTTAAACTACTTAGTTGATGCAGCTAAGGCTTGTAGACATGTTTTAATCTTGTTCTATATAGATGGATATATTTTAGAATTGATAGAACATGTATTGGAATGAGTTTGAAGGATCAAGTTTTGTCACAGAAGAACAGGGCATGATTCTGCCCATACAACGACCGATCTGCTGTTTTATGCAGACCGTGCGCAACCTCGACTTTAGCCTACTGTTTTGAGACAAAAACAGGGGCGCTCGGTCAGTGGTTTTTGACCGACCGAGCGCACCCCTTGAACAAAACAAATTTGGTTGTTCTATTTACTTTGATCCTTTGTTAATTAATCATGTTTAGTGATTAATTGTCCCTTGATTTGATTAGCAACCCGAGTCCCCACATTACTAGTACACCAGGACCCGACCTTATCGTAGAAATATGTTGTTGTTTTGGTTGCACATGTTTTGTTCTTGTGCTAATATTACTTGTAGCTCTGTTTATTGTAATAATAAGATAATAAGTTCCAAATTTATTCAGCTTTATTACAAATTAAATACATGTTTTACAAACTACATAGCAATTAGTACCTGCCATTTGAAAATGTAAAAATAATGACTAATTTGATTAGTTCCTAAAAGGGAAGACATATTTCACTGAAACATCAATGACAAAGAGCATTTCTCAAATTCGAACATTACATAGTAGTCAAATGTGTGGCATGATTGTTTACAACAAACAGAGTTGGTTTTAGAAGAACCTAAGACAACACAATACACTTGACTACACTACGACCACATCTCAAGTTAAAATGTCACAGCAGATGGTTCCACAAAAGCCTCAAACCAAGCGCAATCTAGCAATGCTTTCACGGGAATGTGTATGCCTTTTCGAGGGCAATTTCATGCTCGAACCCCCTTCCAGTAATCGCTTTCTCCTGCATATTTGTAGCACAGCCAAGATTAATTTCTAAAGAAGTTCTGTTAAAACGTTTTGCTAATAACAAATAATTGAAACACCATTTTTTAAATAATTACAGCTACTCTATAGGTTCCTTGCAACTGCATCTGTTGTGTCCTCTCGCATGGCAACGACCACATGTTGAGACACGTGTATTAACTTTCGATGGTATTCTCTTTTTTCTTCTATGAATGGGCTGACTATGCATAGAAAGAGCTTGGATTATATTGGATTCAGCAACACAAGACTCACTGATGTCAAATGTTGGGATATGATTAATATGTACTTTGTACGTAGCACGATACACTTCAATCTTGAAATACTTATAACAAAAATCATACAGAGACAGCGATTTTGCCTCAATGGCAGAGCATGCGTGTAACGACCCACTGTATCAAGACGGTCCTTTTTCAGCGTGCTTATGTCCTCACTCACACGCACCCTGAGAAACTTCCCAGGGGGTCACCCATCCTATAATTTCCCCAAGTCAAGCACGCTTAACTTTGGAGTTCTTATGTGATGAGCTCCCGAAAAAAAAATGCACCTTCTTGATATGAATAGTACATATGAAATCTTTTAAGACCTCCTCAACCATGTAGTCCCATACCTACACAGTCTCAGTCCCTCTCATTCCGGCACGGGATCGGTTCATTCATGTCTCCCTCCACCTAGAAGCCTACCAGGAGCCGCTTATTGTCCGTGCAACCTCTTGGCACCGGCGATCACTCCCTGCCTCTTCAGCCCCGGGCGTCACAATGCGTGCTTGCACGGAAGCTTATTGATCTGCCAAGCTCTACATGAACAAGTCATATCCACTAAATCCATGGCAAATGACTTTTCACCATCAACAACCTCAAACTTCCAGTCACACAAACTATAAACTCTTAATGTGTGGGATTCCATATATACGCTTGCAACAGACTTTTATTTTCTTGGACTTAATTCCCTGGTCATGAGTAAAGTTGATTCACGTCTTCGGTGCATCATTTTCATTATCTGCACGTGTATGTGATCAACCATAGCAACAATAGGCAGATGACGAGCTGGCCTAACCTAAATATTCCAACACTCGGATATATTGTTATTTATAACACCCCATCTATTACCAACAAACAATGCATTGGCCCAACTCTGTGGATCAAAATTTACAATAAACCCTCTGGCAAGTGGCATTGACTCAAATATATTGTTTATATGTTGTTTGTACTCTTAAAAGATGGAGCATACGCAAATTTCTTGAATACCTAAGACCAATGCTTTTTGTTATGTCTGGGATAACTTCTCACACCTAAAAAGATTAATAAAAATTTATATTGAGCTTAAAAAATGATCAGATAATATGAAAAAATTAAATTAAAATTTCTCAAGGATACGTAATTTCGAATTTAGCCGCTTCATGAAATTATCCACTAAATGCCTCAAACAATAAGCATGGCGACTCCCAACAAATACTTGATTCACTGCCTTGATGATACTGGGTTGTCTGTCCAAGAAAAATGTGAACTCGTCGAATGTAATGCATTGATAGTAAAGGAGCACACGACTCAAATGATAACAAAACCAATCTCAGTTTGAATCATTCTTCGCATGTACTATGACATAAGCAATTGTGAAAATATCATCGTTCGCATCTTTCGGCACATCAACTAAGATACATCCTTTATACTTATTCTTTATATGAGTACCATCCAAAAATATCAATGGCCTACAACCACTAACAAAACCAACGGCACATGCATGAAAACAAATGAACAAATGTCTGAATTTTTAAGTCAAAATTTCAATCTCACACACTACAACACTACCAGGATTAGTCTTTTTAACAGCATCACAGTACCATCTTAATCTATCATAGCATCCTTCATCTGTACCATGAATATCATGCATCGCCAACTCCTTACCCTTCCACACTTTGTGGTATTCTAACTCTACCCCAAAATATCTTTGCAAGTCCATCTGCATTGTACACGGATGATAAGAGGGCTATCCTCTTAATTTTTCTTTCACAAAATTCACTATCCAATCGGCATCGGCTCTTGGATTCCCTCTGCTACGTATATTGTTATCACCACAACTATGTTGCAGTTTACATTTTCTGATGGAAAAAAGATTGTCTCTTTTATGTTCCTAAGCATGAATTCTCCAATCACAGCTCTTTTCACTACAAATCACAATAACCTTCTCATTGTCATTTTTTATATACACAAATGAACGTCTTTTAGCAACAGAAAGGTTTTTCAAACATTTTCTAAATTCACTAGCACCCTTGTCCTACATCACAAATGTAATTAATTCACACATCTATAGTATTGGATCAAGGGGCCTGTTCAACCTCGTTATCAATCTTCGACTGCGTGTCTTCCTCATCAACCCTTACCAGTTTAATATACAATTAATAAGAAAAGAAAGAACAATAACGACAAAAACAAAATTTAAATTTTGAAAAATTAATCTTGGTTTCAAACAGCTAATTGATAATTTATACAAAGCAATCTACAATATTTACCTTCAATTTTTTTTTATTAAACATGTTACTAAACATATCAAAATAGAAGAATGAAAATACGTCTAATAATAAGTAAATGCATTTTACCTCCCCTCATTCAAGTTGTTGAAATGCTCATTTCTTTTCTCTGCCTTCAATTCAATCATCGTAAGCTTTACACACATATCAAGATGAATCATATTAAGGACATCATCATCATCATTCAAAGACATAATCATCTTATGCAATGGAGCTACGTATTGAAAAATAATGGATTCCGGAGATATTTTTGCACATTTTTTGCTCAAACTCGCAAAAACATCCATCAAGATACAACCACTGAAAATTGAGATGACAAACAAATGATTCTTGAATTTACAGCAATCCAAAAATGAAATATTGCAAAGACCACTTCCATATTCCATTCTCAAGCTACAAAAAGGAAATACTCTTTCATACAGTAAATCGAAGCATAATACATTCTTTCATAATGTATTACACACAAACAATACAAAATAAAAATTTTTCAGAATACTACATTTTAATTCTAATAATTTCAATCACAGTATAAATGCAATAGTACAGCACTAAAACCCCCAAATGAAGAATTAAAATATTATAATCGATAACAATATAAAATATCAGCTAATCTATTACAAATGCTCATCAAATGAACCGCATTCCCAACAACAGATGTAAAAATTGATATTGATAAGCTAATCTGTAAAACTAACGCAATGCACGAAAACTTAACCACACCTCTATAATCTTAAAAAATCTCAAACAATTCCATCAATTCAACATTTTAAATTTATAAGACATACATCAAGCTGTGACAATAATTTATTCTCCCAAAATTTAAAAGATTTCAAATCTAAAATCTAAACTGCAAATCTGTGAAAATTTCAATTTGAGCAAAAAAATGGGCAATTCCCTTCATCCCACGTCAATTCAGATCTTCAACATTGCCCGAGTAAACACAGATCTACGACATTTTTGTTGATGGATTAAACGTTTAATATTGAGAGAGAAAGGTTTGGGAGAGGAGAATCAAGAAGAAGGACCGAGGGAAAGTAACGATTTCTCAGGAGAATCCTGTTTTCTTTCTTTTTTTGTAAACAATATCAAGGAATTTTGATAAATTGGCCAAAATAGGGAGTTGAAACAAAGAACAGGCTTTTGTCAAGGATTGACAACAAAGAGTTTCTGAACAGGGACTGAAGAGGTATATGTGTTTGCTGTTGGGGATTTATAACAAATTTTTCCTTAAAATAATATAGTTTCCTACTAATTAAAATACTTATTTCCTTATTTTTTAGGAGCCTAATTACAGAATTCTATCAACCCTAGAAGATTTCTCCATATATAGCAAATGATTGTTGCATGGACATAAGAGAAGGATAGATCAATAGGTAGAATATATAAGTGCAAAAAATAGAGAGAGATTTGATCAAAGATTCCTGAAGATTTGTCTGCTAACACTAGTAGAATTTTGCCGTGCTTCACCACTGGTTATTGTTGGAAAATTTTGAGGATTAATGAATTGAAATTAAGCAAGCATAGAGAAGGTCAAAAAAAGGAAAAATAAAAGGAAGAGGAAAAAATAAAAGAGGTTAGCGCCTAGGCTCCTAGGCTTCGTCCAAGGAATCCTAGTGCAGCGCATAGGCACCAGAAAGTGGCGCCTCGATGCTACAAAGTGGTTCCTAGGCGCAAGAAGAACTTCTTCGCGAAATGTGCATGCACAATTTTTTCGAGTTTTCTGACTTCTTTTATTGGTTCTTGACTTTTGTTTGAACCAAGAAACACACCACATGATGAAATATCTTGTTTCTGTAGGCAAACAACTTAAATATGACAATCAAACATCATTTGTAATATAGATTCTCATATTTTTCAAATCATTCTCTGCATACATCTTCTTCTTCTTCTTCTTCTTCTTTCTACCTAAGAGAGTTTAATTATTTTCTGGTTAAGAAACTTGTGATTTACAATAATTTAATAATAATTTTAATTTGTTGTATCTTGCAAGAAGATTTCCAAATACCGTCAGCACCAAGAGCGGGGAAAAATATTCTTAAGAAAATCGTGTTGAACACGAGCCTCAAATTATTGAATTCCATTTGTGTTTTTCATGCCATCGTCAAATATTTCTAACACCCACTTATCACAAGCTTAAGAAGAATTTTGTATCTGAAGATGGTTACTACATCAACAATCAATGTTCCTGCGACGCATGGAAAAAAAACTAGAACATTTTAACGGTGCAGAATTCAAAAGATGGCAACAAAAAAATGCAATTTTATCTCACAACTTTGAGTTTGGCCAGATTCCTGAAAGAACATCCTCCTTTCATTCCTGAAGATGAACTCGATCCTCACAGAAGGGTTGTGTAATACACATGGAACCAGAGAGAATTCCTTTGAAATAACTACATCCTGAATGGGCTTGAAATGCGTTATACAATGTGTATTGTCAAGTCAAAACCGCAAAGGAATTATGGGAGATGCTTGAATAGAAGTACAAATTGGAGGATGCTGGTCTTAAAAAGTTAATCGTTTGAAGTTTTATGGATTTCAAAATGGTAGACTCTAAATCCATAGTGAGTCAAGTGCAATAAATGCAAGTACAAGTGTAATAGATTTATACGATGGAGATGCGTATAAGCGAGTCCTTTCAAGTTGCTGCGATGATTGAGAAACTTCAACCTTTGTGGAAGGATTTCAAGAACTATATGAAGCACAAGAGAAATGAGATGTGCATGGAAGTTTGGATTGTGAGATTAAGGACAGAAGAGGACAATCAGAACATCAAGAAAACAACAAGAAGTTGGCAACAAAAGTGAATATCGTGAAATCAAGTGACAATAGGGGAAAGAATAGGAATTTCATTTCTGAAAAAAAAAGTATCAATTAAATTAAAAAAATAAGAAGTTACAATAAAATTGTTACAATTGAGAGAAGCCAAACCATGACAAGGCAAAGTATTGCAGGATTCCAAAGAAAGGAAAACAACAAGCCAATGTAGTTCAATAAAGTTCATTACAATTTGATATACATGATTTGGATTAACTACAGTTGTATTTGAACAAAACTGGTGGACAACCCAAATGAATGGTGGATTGATATGGGTGCTACCCGCCACATATGCTCCGATAAGAAGATGTTCTCCACATACACTTCAACTTATGGGAGTGTTTATCATAAAGAAAAAAACGTCCATTAAAATTTCACAACATTTCATTCATTTCATAAGGAACATAACTTTCGTGAGAACATACTAGCATATAATATATTACATAAATAAACCGATCCACTGAGTCGTTCTTTTCATTATTGACATAAAAAATTGAAAATGTTTGCATAGAAACTCTTAAAAGTACTTAAAATAACTTAAAAGATCACAAACATGAATTTAGGACCTAAAATACGTTAAAACCTTTCCCACCACAGAACCCTTGACATTGGGCGCGCTTATTTCTTCGCGCCCTGGCGTGGCCTAGGGCACTGGAGTGTCCAAAAAGGGGCGCCCTAGCATGACTCCTGGGCGCAAGGGAACCCAAAATGGGTGCCCCCGTGTCTGGGCTGCTGCCTACGAATGTAGGCAGCAGCGCAGGGTGCCGAACTCTCATTTTTTTGACTATTTTTGGGTTCTTTTTTTATCCCAATTTCAACCTACTCACTCACCCAATGAAAATTATGATCAAACACATGGAAAAATTTGGGAAGAATAAAGGTCAGTGTAAGCACTGTGGAGGACGTCATCCATCTGAGAAGAGCCGTGGAGTGGCAGGTGCTTGCTTCCATTGTGGCAAGGTGGGCCACATGAAGATAGATTGTCCTCAGTCAGTTGGGTGATCAGCATCTGGTTCTGGTTCTCAGCAATCGGTTCCGTGGAGGCCATCTGCACACTATTTTGGGAGCATCAACCTGAGGCCGCGTATCCCAAGGCAGGTTTTTGCACTAAGCCAAGATCACGTTTAGAGGGAGAACGTGAAGGTCATCGCAGGTACATTTATTTTGTGCGGTATTCCTGCTTTCATTCTCATGTATACTGGTGCATCGAATTCATTAATTTTTGCACGTTTTGTTAAGAATCATATATTACCATATGTATCTTTAGACGTAGTACTTTCTGTGTCTACCCCGACTTGCCATTCGGCCTTTGGCAATCGTGTATTCTTGGGTTTCTCTTAAGAATTTGAGGACTTTGAATTATCGGTGAATATTATGATTTTAGAGATGGATGATTTTAACAGTATCTTGGGTTGAAAAAGATAATAAAAAGGCTAAATTCGAGGTCCAGGCGCGCCCGCGCCGAATGAGGGGAGCCCGCACTGTGTGTGAGGATTTTAGGAAGAAAATATGAACTAGAGGCGTGCCCGCGCTGACCCTAGGCGCGCTCGCGCCACCTGATGAATTTTTTAGGAGTGTTTTGCAAAAGAGAGGCGCGCCCGCACTGTACCTAGGCGCTCCCGCGCCATCGTCTGTGCTGAAATTTAAAGTCCAAGTTTTTATTGAAACTTTGGGGTTTTTCTTGGGCTTATTTTGGACGATTATTAGGTCATATTTAAGAGATTTTTTTGAGTCTTAGAGGCTATCTATCAGCCGCCAATACACACAATATTCTTGAGAGTACTTTTGTGAGATTTTGGGATCGAGAATTGAAGATTGCTTGGAACGAAGATGAAGACTTTTCGACCGGACACGGAAGAAAGACTACGACTTTGTTATTTCTTCTTATTTATTTTCTTTTGATTGTTGAATTATGTTTGAGACATTGAACATGATTTGGTTTATTATAATTTTGAACATGAACTAAACTTTTCTAGTCTAGAGGTTGACGTAGCTTGGTTGAGACATATTCATGAATCTTTGATTTTAATAAATTGAATTTCTATAGATTAATTGTGTTTCTAGAATTGAATGTCTTCTTAATTTACTGGCCATAAATTGAGTTGTTATATTTACTTAGAATCCGGCACTCGAGAGAGAGGATTTTGGGTAGGATCAATAGAAACTACACTGTTAATTGTTTATATAGTTCGGGAGAGTATATAACTTTAATAGAACCTTTAAGGAACATTGTTCTACAAATATCACTGCATCTAGATTTTTAATAGGGATATTGAAATTAAACTGTAGTTGATACACTCTATTTATTGCTTGGGAGAGGGAAATAGAATAATCTAAGTGTTCTTGGTTATTAATTGAAAGAAATTTATAAAATAGATTATTTAGGATTGAATATTGTCGAGACCAAGTGAAATCAAAACCTCTGGACTATTTTTCTCTAATTGATAATTTCTCAAAATTTGTGTGTGCGTGAGGTTGATAATTCTTCACTACTTATTTAAGTTTTCAGCAAATTTCCAAAGTTTGATTTTTTAGATAAAATTAAGACTGTTTTAATTACAAGTATTGAATATTTTCAAATTATTCCTTGTGGGATCGACACTCTCTCTTTCACTATATTAAAACTTGACACTCGTACGCTTGCGAGTAATTTTCACAACAAGTTTTTGGCGCCGTTGCCGGGGAGTAATTTTTGTTTTTGTTTAGTCTTGTTACCAATTAGTCGAAGTTTTAATTTAGAGCTTTTCTTTATTTTATTTTAAGTACTAATAAATTGTTTTTGTTCTTAACTGCAGTTTATGCGAAGAACACAAAGTGCGAGTTCTCTACTCTTTGATCCAGAGATTGAACGAACCGCACGCGCTTTGAGAAGAGCTAGGAGAGAAGAAGAACTTAACATGGCTGAAGAAAATGTCAATGAATTGCCCTTGGTTCCAATCAGAGACCATTTCAGGCCGGCGATCCAGACTCACTATTTTGGAATCGCTCGAGGGACAATAAATGCCAACAACTTCAAGTTGAAGCCGACATCAATCAACATGGTTCAACAGAACCAATTCAATGGAAGCGCAACAGCTGATCCTCACCTACACTTGCGCACCTTCCTAGAGATTACTGATACGGTAAAAATAAATGGTGTTTCTAAGGATATAATACGTTTACGCTTGCTTCCTTTTTCTCTCAGGGACAAGGCACGGAGCTGGTTGCAGTCATTGCTGCTAGGAAGCATAACAACTTGGGAGGGCATGGCTGTGAAATTTTTAGAAAAGTATTTTCCACCATCCAAATCCACCCAGCTAAATATTGAGATCAGTTCCTTTCAACAGCATGATTCAGAACAGCTATATGAGGCATGGGAAAAGTACAAAGATTTGTTAAGGCGTTGTCCTAATCATAATTTTGCAGATTGGGAAGAAATAGAGTTTTTCTACAATGGGTTGAATACGCCTACAAGGATGTCTGTGGACTCTACTGCCGGGGGTACCATATTTGCTAAGGACCCCATTCAGGCCTATGAGATGCTGGAACAAATGACAATCAATAGTTATCAATGGCCATCTAAACGTATGAGAGTCAAGAAGGGAGTGTATAGTGTTGATCCTCTCACTTCCATCATTGAACTGCTGTCTGCGTTGAGTACACAAGTTGCTGCTCGGAACAAGGTAAGTGTAACAGAACCTGCAGGTGTGTCGGTTGCCATAGAAAAATCTCATCCACCTGAGGAAGCTCAATATATCAATCCCAGAGGCTATGGAAATTATCGAGGTAACCCTCCACCCAATACTTATCATCCTGGTTTACGTAACCACGCAAATATTTCCTATGCCAACAACAAAAATGTGTTGAAACCCCCTCCGAGATTCAATACAAATCAAGGTGAAGGTAAAGCGTCTTTGGAGGATGTTGTGTCTTCATTTGTTTCTGAATCTAACAAGAGAATTTCGAGGACTAAAACTCGAATGGACAACATGGAGACACATATATGCAGTTTGGGGGCTATGATGAAATCTATGGAAACACAGATTGGGCAGCTTGCGAATGCTTTGAAGGATCAAAATCGAGGACAGTTTCCCAGCAATACTGAAGTGAATCCAAAAGAGCAGTGCAAAGCAGTGGAGTTAAGAAGTGGGAAGAAGTTAGAAGCTAAAGAGCAGAGAAAAGCCAAGGAAGTTGAAGAACCAGTGGTTGAAGAAATTGTGGTTGAAGAGCTCAAGAAAGAATCTGAATCCAAACCGATGTACAAGCCACAACTTCCATACCCACAACGGTTTAAGAAGAAGGCACTTGATGAGCAGTTTTCCAAGTTCCTAAATATCTTCAAGAAGATACACATCTATATTCCATTTGCAGATGCCTTGGAACAAATGCCTAACTATGCAAAGTTTATCAAAGATGTAATGTCTAAGAAGAGGAGATTGCAAGCCAATGAAGTGGTGAATTTGACAGAAGAGTGCAGCGCAATCCTGCAGAAAAAGTTGCCATAAAAGCTTAAGGATCCAGGGAGTTTTACTATCCCTTTTTTTGTTGGTGGTTCTAAGGTAAATAGAGCTTTGTGTGATTTAGGAGCAATTATAAATTTAATGCCTTTTCTGTTTACAGGACCTTGGAACTTGGAGAAGTCAGGGAAACCACCATTACATTACAGCTAGCAGATCGAAGTATCACATACCCATGGGGTATTGTGGAGGATGTTTTGGTGAAGGTCGATAAATTCATATTTCCAGCAGACTTCGTGATTTTAGACATGGATGAAGATGAAGAAACTCCCTTGATTTTTGGGAGACTTTTTCTAGCTACTGTACGTGAACTGATCGATGTCCACAAGGGAGAGCTCACACTTCGAGTTGGTGGTGAAGCTGTGATATTCAATATTTATCACACCATGAGGGGACCAAACGAGGTAAATACATGTAAAAGTATTGAAATCATTGATTCTAATAATTCTTTTTCATGTGCAGGAATCACTGATACACTCGAAAGATGTTTAGTGGTGGATGAGGTATTTGATAAGGCAGAGGATTGGGAGCTACAAGAACAAGAAGCATTCCTTGATAGAGCTCCGAAAGAAAAAATGGTGAGTACTAAGGAATCGAAAGCATTGGAAAATATTGCACCAGAGGTATCTGCTGTAACTCACGATCTTAAAGAATTTCCTGCACATTTATGTTATGTATTCCTTGAAAAAAATTCTACTTGTCCTGTTATTATTTCTGCTCACCTGTCTGCTATAGAAAAATATAAGTTGTTGAGGGTATTGAGAAATTTTAAAACTGCTTTAGGATGGTCAATTTCTAATATTAAGGGTATTAGTCCAACAATTTGCATGCATAAAATTTTGATGGAAGAGTCTTATACTCCTTATGCTCATCATCAGCGGCGGTTGAATCCCGCCATGAAAGAGGTAGTTAAGAAAGAAGTTTTAAAGTTGTTGAATGCGGGTGTGATTTACGCTATTTCTGATAGTAGTTGGGTGTCTCCTATTCAAGTGGTGCCTAAAAAAGGTGGGATTACTATGGTTAAAAACGAAATAATGAGTTAATCTCCACACGTACAATAACTGGCTGGCGAGTTTGTATAGATTATAGGAAGTTGAACAAAGCTACTCGTACGGATCATTTTCCACTTCCTTTCATTGATCAAATGCTTGATAGACTTTCTAGTTATTGCTATTACTGTTTTTTAGATGGTTATTCAGGCTATAATCAAATTGCTATCGCACCGGAGGATCAGGAGAAGACTTCTTTTATGTGTCCCTATGGCACGTTTGCTTTCAGGAGGATGTCATTTGGCTTGTGTAATGCACCGGCAACTTTTCAGCGGTGTATGATGGCGATTTTTGCAGATATGGTGGAGGAAGTGATGGAAGTTTTTATGGATGACTTTTCAGTATTTGGTACCTCTTTTGATCATTGCTTGCATAATTTGTCTCTTGTTTTGCAGAGGTGCCAGGAAAATAATTTAGTTCTTAATTGGGAGAAATGTCATTTTATGGTTCAAGAGGGCATTGTCCTTGGACAAAAAGTGTCATCCAATGGATTAGAGGTGGATCGAGCCAAAGTGGTTGCAATTGAGAAGCTTCCACCTCTGAAGAATATCAAGGGCATCAGAAGTTTCCTAGGCCATGCGGGGTTCTATAGGCGTTTCATCAAAGATTTTTTCAAAAATCACAAAATCCCTATGTAATTTGCTTGAAAGAGATTCTACATTTATATTTGATGATGATTGTTTGCAGGCCTTCGAGAAGATCAAGACGGCATTGATCACAACACCCATCATCGTTGTACCGGATTGGAAGGAACCTTTTGAGTTGATGTGTGATGCTAGTGATTATGCAGTAGGAGCTGATTTGGGCCAGAGGAGAGATAAGATTTTTAGAGCAATCTATTACGCCAGTCGCACCATGGATGCCGCACAGCAAAACTACACTACTACATAAAAAGAGATGCTTGCAGTAGTTTTTGCTTTTGATAAATTTCGTCCGTATCTAATTGGCACTAAAGTAGTTGTTTACACTGACCATGCAACGATTCGCTATTTATTTGCCAAGAAGGATGCCAAGCCACGCTTGATAAGGTGGATTCTGCTTCTACAAGAATTTGATTTTGAAATCAAGATAAGAAAGGTAGCTAAAATCAGGTTGCTGATCACTTGTCGAGATTAGAGCTAGAAGATGTTAAGGAGGAGGAAAGCATAAAAGAATTGTTTTCGGGTGAACACATCTTTGAGGTAAGTTCCTCTATTCCATGGTTTGCTGATATTGCTAATTTCTTGTCTTGTGGTGCTATGCCTCCAGAATTGAACCAACATCAGAAAAAGAAATTTTTCCATGACGTCAAGTTCTACTTGTGGGATGATCCCTATGTTTTCAAACGTTGTGCCGATCAAGTGATTCGGAGATGTGTGGCGGGGCAAGACGCACATGAAATTCTGGAACAATGCCATTCAGCACCATATGGAGGACATTTTGGAGCAACCCGGACTGCTGCTAAGGTACTACAATCTGGTTTTTATTGGCCTACATTGTTTAGAGATAGTTATACCTTAGTGAAATCCTATGATAAATGTCAAAGAACGGGAAATATATCTAGAAGGCATGAATTACCCCTCGCAAATATTTTACAAGTGGAATTGTTTGACGTGTGGGGTATTGATTTTATGGGTCCCTTTCCCCTTCTTTTGGGTATACTTATATTTTATTAGCAGTTGATTATGTTTCGAAATGGGTGGAAGCCATTGCCACCTCTACTAATGACGTTCGTGTTGTAGTAAAGTTTCTGCAAAAGAATATTTTTACGAGGTTTGGAACTCCACGAGCAATAATCAGTGATGAAGGTACGCACTTTTGCAATAAGTTTTTAATACCTTGCTCACTAAGTATGATGTCAGGCATAAGGTGGCGTGTGCATACCATCCTCAAACCAATGGACAGGCGGAGATCTCTAACCGGGAAATCAAGCAAATCTTGGAGAAAATGGTTAAGACAAATCGGAAATATTGGGCAATCAAACTAGATGACGCTATTTGGGCCTACCGCACTGCTTTCAAAACACCCATTGGGATGTCTCCCTACAGGCTGGTTTTTGGTAAGGCATGTCATATACCTTTGGAGTTGGAGCACAAGGCGTTTTGGGCTGTCAAGAACCTAAACATGGATCTCGAAGCATCCGAGGAGTTGCGGAAACTACAATTGAATGAATTGGATGAATTCCGAAATAAAGCATATGAGAATGCCAAGATATACAAGGAGCAAACATAGAAGTGGCATGATAAAAACATTGTGCATAGGGAATTTGAAATGGGTCAAAAAGTTTTGTTATTTAACTCTCGTTTGAAATTATTTCCAAGGAAGTTGAAATCGCGATGGTTCAGACCATTTCTCATGGAGACCGTTTATCCACATGGTGCCATTGAATTGAGATGTACAGATGGAAGAACTTTCAAGGTTAATGGACAGAGAGTCAAGCACTACTTTGGCAACGAAGTACAACATGCATCCAGCGCACTGCTTGAAGATCCCAAATAAGACCGGTGCAAGTCTGGCTGATGACTTTAAACCAAGCGCTTTTTGGGAGGCAACCCAAACTTTTTAGTTTCTGTCTTTATTTTTCTTGAATTTTCATTTTATTTTTGCTTTTCAGTTTTATAACTTTAGTTTTGTGTGCTTTGGAAGTCATTTGGATAATTTTCTTTGATTTTTTTCAGGTTTTTGGAGCCGAAGTTCGAGCCAAAGCGGTGCCCGCGCCACCCTTGAATTATTCCAAGAGTTTTATGCGAACTCGAGACGCGTCCGCCCCAGTAACCAGTGCGCCCGCGCCGCTTCTGAAGTCACCCTTTGAATTTTTTTTCGAGCTTAAGGCACGCCCGCTCCACACATCAGCGCCCCCCCCCCCCCCCAATTGCAAGCCCTATTTGTGCGAACTAGAGGCGCGCGAGCCCCAATTGACTGAGCGCCTGCCCCTGAATTCCGTAACAAACGCACAGCCAAAGTGAAGGCGCTCCCGTCCTATACAATAGCGCACCTGCCCCGCCTGTTTTATTCCATATATCCGACTTCCCCCTTCTTTTCTTTCCTCACTTTTTCCCTAATTCTCCTACATGCCTCCATCCTCACGCCTCCTTCCATTATCCTACTTCACTAATCGGCTATTCTATCTCCTAATCTCCAACATACATCCTCTACCTTCTTTTCTCATCATCTTTTCAAAGCGGGTCGGTGTCACCACATTGCCAAGGGGCACGCCTCGATTCAAATTTCTGTCGATTCTACAACGGGGAAAATTTTGCCTTATCTATTATTATCGGACTCATCTAGAGTAAGTTCATTCTTCTTGTGATCATAACCTTGACTTGGGTGGTGAGTATTCCGAATTTCATCTTATCGCGGTGTGTGGGTATTGAAGTCTTGTGTTGATAAATCAAATTGTGGACGGTGAATTATCTTCGGAGTTTGTGAATTGTTGATTGTGGGTTTAGTTCGAGTTTTGGGAAGGTGTCGTTGGTTGTTGAAATTTTGTCACTTGTTGTGGTTAATTGAGGTGCATACCAAGTGTTTGACTATTGGCACCAAATAAGAAACTAAAATTTGTTGCATCATCTTCTACAACCTCTCCGGATCCTGAACCTCAGCGTTTCTGGAATGAGATTGCCGAAGGGCATTATCAACGATGTCTAGGGAAAATGATACTACCTGAGCGGGGTTTTGATACATCAATGGGATTTGGGAATGATGAGTTTATGAGTACTATTGGCCGGGCTGTGGCTGGTCGTCAATGGCTAAAATTTGCTCAGCCACCACAGGATGTAGTCGTCCCCTTAGTTCGTGAATTTTATGCGAACTTAAAGGTAAAACACATGCAGCTTAAAGTGCTTGTCCGTGGGAAGTTGGTGCCTTTTGATGATCACACTATTTACACCATGTACAACCTCCCGCCAGTTTTTCACGATGAGTACGCGGAATACAAAGCTAATGAAGTGGATTACAC
Source organism: Henckelia pumila (assembly GCF_033568475.1). Taxonomy (NCBI): domain Eukaryota; kingdom Viridiplantae; phylum Streptophyta; class Magnoliopsida; order Lamiales; family Gesneriaceae; genus Henckelia; species Henckelia pumila. Next base: position 216,677,121 of record NC_133123.1, read on the forward strand.
GGCGATTCTGAGCCGCATATGTATTTCGGGCGCGGAATGGAGAATGGGCCGTGATCACTTGCCCTCCAAATTGAATAAGACCGAACGGATTCTTGATGTTAAGCTGTGGTATAACTTTGTGTGTGCTCACCTTAAACCGACAGACCACGAGCATGAGGTGACCCGCGAACGCGCTATTCTTGTTTACTGTATTTTGGAGGGCAAAACTATTGATTTGGTATAGATTTGTCAAGAAACGATTCAAGGTGTGGCGACAGGTAAGACGACTGGCAGGTTTGCATTGCCGGCACTTATCACTGATCTTTGTGAAGAGGCGGGAGTCGAGTGGAGCCAGAATGAAGAACTGCTGAAAGCTACTGCTCCTATTGTTTGTCATGCTCCGTTCCATATGGTGTCGACTTCTGAGCAGAGAACGTGTGCTGAACGAAGAGAATTTAATGAGAGAGCAGCTGCATGAAGAGGCCCTGCACCCCGACCTCAGGATCCTCATGTCGTCCCTAATCATGTTGCTGGTTTAGAGGAAGAGTTGCGCCAGCACCGTAAAGAGTTTCGGACATTTCAGCAGACTACTGGTGTCTTTATGGACTATATGATGGATTTCACAGATTATTTGCGACATCAGTTCTCATAGGCTGCTAGTTCGGCTCACCCATTACCTCCGTATCCACAGTGGCCACCCACCTTTGGCCCTTCTGATCCTGCCCATGATGATGCTGCTGGTGATGACGACGACCACTGATGGTCGTCATTTGCGGTACATGTCCTTCATGCTTTCTTGTTTTATTCCTTGAGGATAATGAATGTACCAAGTTTTGGGGGAGTTGTTTCATTTCTGACTTTTGTTGTTGTTTGTTTTTTTTTTTTAGTTTTTGTTTTGCTTTTTTTTTTGTGTTTTTATTTTAGTTTTTTGGTTCTTAGGAGTTGTGTTGTGTTGGTGTGTGGTTGAATTTGAGAAATTCATGTAGTTATGGTTTTTGGTGATAGCTGTTGAGAAGTCATGAATGAAATGGATTGATGGACAATGATGTTAACTTTTTGTTTTGTAACTGAAATCCATAAATATCTACCTAGTTGACAAAAATTTTAAATGAACGGAACCAAGTGAACAATTGAACTCCTATATACTCTGTGATTTTGCCTGAATCTGAATTTTGAGACAAACAAACATAAAAATGATTGAGGCATTTTTTTGGATTTTTTGGGCTTAATATTTTTTGAAATTTATCCTTAGATGCCCATTTAAGCCTTCACGAGATAAAAGAGTACAATGAGGTAAAAAATTCTGAAATTTGTTTGAAAATCATCATTTACTGCTGATGATTATTCTTTTCTGCACTGATTGAAATTTGTATGAATTAATTGTGGATTGAGACTTGTCTAGAACTAGTTCGGACAATCTTAGAGGCAAAATACGGGCATAACTGTGATTAGGAATGATTTAGACGGTTTTTTTGAATTCGTTTGAGCCTTTCAAGCTACCTATTAATATATTTTATCTCTAGTACCTTGTTTGAGCCTTATTGAAAATCTAATAGGCGTGTAAACATGTGATAAACCCCCATTCGTCATTATTTCAAGGTCCTATATTGACTACCTGAATAGCCTATACACTATTTTCTACCTTTAAGGGAGTAATTTGAATGCTAAAATATTATATGCTCCTAGTTTTTATTTGTGAATATGGACTGGTGTGGTGGAAGATTTGAAAATAAAAAAAAATATTTAAGAAAGAGGTAGTAGAAAAAAAAAGGATTTGAAAAAGTTGTGAAAAAAATTGTTGGTATAAAAAGAGGGATAGAAGAAGAGTTGAAAAATGGTATGGATGGAAGATTTGTGAATTTGTGAATGAAAAGGGAGTTGGAATTAGAGTTTATGCATTAAATTACTTCTTATTTTGAATTCTTAATCCTTTATTTGTAGCCATGAGCTAGGCCTTACATTATAAGCTAATTAAGTCATATTGACCAAGTTACAGTTGCCCAATATACTAGTGGAGAGGGGTTGCGAGAATTTAGCTTATGGACTCTTGATTGAAACTTTTAATGATTATGAATTTTTGATCGAAACACGCACACACTATTATTTTTTGAATTAACCTGATTGTGAGTGTTTTTGATGATATCTCCTTGAATTTGATCATGTGCTACCTTGAAAAGTCCTCATGATTTATGAATGTTTGAATTGAGTTAAAAGAAGAGTATTTTAAAACGTGAGTTGTGGGGTTTATGAGTTCATGAGGTTGAATTATTTTTAGGGCTAACTAAATTTTTTCAAGTGTTAGTAGGTTAGATATGATTGGATTTAAATTTTTTTGGAATTGCAAACTGAGGTCATTGATCAATAGTAATTCTTGATGGTTATTGTTCATGCATTTGTGTTGAGTTGTGTTAGTTTTGCTCGAGACGAACAAAATATCAAGTTTGGGGGAATTTGATAAGTGCATTTTGTGCACTTAATTTGTATATGGTTTTACTTGACTTTTAGGATTTATTGGTAGATATTGCGTGAAATTGTTGTTGTTTTTATGTTTGTAGGAAGTTATGGACTTTGATGTGTTTAAGTGGAATTAAGCCTAAAAGATGGAAGTTTAAAGGAAGAATCAAGAGTTGAAAAAGAGAAGAAAAATGCTAAATTCGAGGTCCAGGCGCGCCCGCACCGAATGAGGGGCGCCCGCGCTGTGTGTAAGGATTTTAGGAAGAAAATGCGAACTAGAGGCGCGCCCGCGCCGCCTGATGAATTTTTGAGGAGTGTTTTGCGAAAGAGAGGCGCGCCCGCGCCGTCGTCTGTGCTGAAATTTAAAGTCCAAGTTTTTATGGAAACTTTGGGGTTTTTCTTGGGCTTATTTTGAACGATTATTAGGTCATATTTAAGGGATTTTTCTGAGTCTTAGAGGTTATCTATCAGCCGCCAATGAACACATTATTCTTGAGAGCACTTTTGTGAGATTTTGGGATCGAGAATTGAAGATTTCTTGGAACGAAGACGAAGACTTTTCGACCGGACATGGAAGAAAGACTACGGCTTTGTTATTTCTTCTTATTTATTTTCTTTTGATTGTTGAATTATGTTTGAGACATTGAACATGATTTGGTTTATTATAATTTTGAACATGAACTAAACTTTTCTAGTCTAGAGGTTGACGTAGCTTGGTTGAGACATATTCATGAATCTTTGATTTTAATAAATTGAATTTTTATAGATTAATTGTGTTTCTAGAATTGAATGGCTTCTTAATTTACTGGCCATAAATTGAGTTGTTATATTTACTTAGAATCCGGCACTCGGGAGAGGGGATTTTGGGTAGGATCAATAGAAACTACACTGTTAATTGTTTATATAGCTCGGGAGAGTATATAACTTTAATAGAACCTTTATGGAACATCGTTCTACAAATATCACTGCATCTAGATTTTTAATAGGGATATTGAAATTAAACTGTAGTTGATACACTCTATTTATTGCTTGAAAGAGGGAAATAGAATAATCTAAGTGTTCTTGGTTATTAATTGAAAGAAATTTATAAAATAGATTATTTAGGATTGAATATTGTCAAGACCAAGTGATATCAAAACCTCTGGACTATTTTTCTCTGATTGATAATTTCTCAAAATTTGTGTGTGCGTGAGGTTGATAATTCTTCACTACTTATTTAAGTTATCAGCAAATTTTCGAAGTTTGATTTTCTAGATAAAATTAAGACTGTTTTAATTACAAGTATTTAATATTTTAAAATTACTCATTGTAGGTGCGACACTCTCTCTTTCACTATATTAAAACTTGACACTCGTATGCTTGCGAGTAATTTTCACAACAAGTTACTACTGGCTGTGGATTCTCATTAGAAGGAGGAACCATGTGTGGTTGATTTCTTCGCACAGACCGTCGAGGTGCCATCTGATATCAAAGGGTTAGGACACAACATCTCAATCACAATCTCAATCTCATAACTTCGGTGTCCAAAACTCTGCTCTGAGTACTCATGAATCTCAAGGATATTCGAGAATAGATAATAGCACAAGGCAGATATATATCACGTAATTCATGCTTTATAAATTAAATCACAACTCATGTAATTCAATTAATTCAAGAATTAATAAATCAAGCTCGCACGTATTTAAATAATCATTTAAATAAATCAATCACATGCGAGAATTCAATTTATGCGGACTCGATCTACCCCACTCACTCTAGTTCTATTCCAAGAATCTTATCGCTCTGATACCACTTAATGTGAGACCCCATTTCTAATCTTCTATACTCGGGTTTAAACAATCAAAGCAAAAGAAAGAGCATGCCAAAATTTTTTTTTATAACAGCCTCGCGCCCGCGCGAGCCAACGTCTCTCGCGCATGCAGGTAATGCTTCCAGATGCCTCGCAGGAGGCTCGTGCCCGTGCGAGGTGCTGTGCTCGCGCGCGCGCGGGCAAAACAAACAGAGCCCCTCCAGGCTCCTCGCGTGCAGGCCTCTCGGACAGAAAGTGCAGGATTCCCAAAAATCATTCAAAACAACCTCTAGACTAGAAAAATTTAGTTCATAATAAAATTCAAACAAACCCAAATCATGTTTAATTATCCAAACATAATTCAACAAACAAAAGATGAATAAAGATAGAATAACAAAGTTGTCATTTTTTTTCGTGTCCAGTTGAAAAGCCTTCGTCTTCGTTCCAAGTTAATCTTCAATTCACGATCTCCGAAATCTCACAATTTTGTTCTCTCCAAAGTCTATGCGGTTGGCGGTTGATTCTCCTTCATTCAAATCCAAAAAAACTCCTTTTATATTCCCTAAAGATCTTCCAAAATAAGCCCAAGAAAATACCAAAAGTTTCAATAAAAACTCGGACACTAAAATTCTACATCACGCGACAGCGCGGGAGCCCAGTTGACTGCGTGGACGCGCTTCACTCATGGTGATTCATTTAGCTCTCGAATTTTTCTTCAATTTATTCACAAACTGCATGGCCGCTCCTTGTTCTCGAATTTGTCCATTTTTTTTCTCTTTTTCAACTCTTGATTTCCATTTTTTTCTCCAATCTTTTGGGCTTAATTCCACTTAAACTCATTATACTCCATTTTTTTCCTACAAACACAAAAACAACAAAAACCTTATGCAATATCTCCCAATAATTCATAAAATCCAAGTAAAATCATACACAAATTAAGTTCACAAAATGCACTTATCAGTTATGCATGTGAATTTACGTAAACGAATTTTCGGGCATTACACAATCAGTGTGTACTACCATCTGGGGTGAACTCCACTACGTAAAATATCACACTCATCAACATCACCATAGAGTTATTTCCCGTCATTACGGCGTTTCCCGATGTCCTATAATAAAACCAGTGTGTAGAGTTGAGCGACCCTACTAGAGAGACTATCTCAAAGGAGATACGGCTCAACATGAATATGCACATCATCAAATATAATAAAGAATTAAAACATGTATCATGGCACATAAAATGCAACATATAAGCATGTATACACACTGAATATCTCAATCAGTACTTAGGTATCTTTCCAAGGCATTTGTAGCAGTACAAGTCTAGAGTCCAAGACTACAAGCCAAGAATTACTATATCACTAATACTGATCTAAATTCCTTAACTAAGCTAATAAGTACTACCAAATAGTAATAGAGATCTCGGACTATACATGCATCCATTTATAGCCCTTTGATTTCGAAGGTTTCAACTCTTAGACACAGATCCGGTGCTATCCCGGAAGTGTTTAACCACTGCCCGACCTTCGATAAAAATGGCTAAAATTCACAATATAGATTGAGATAGAAGGAAAACTTGTAAATGGGAAAGTTCAAAGTGTACCTCGGATGGCCTATTTATGGACGGAGTCTGGATGCACAGATCACGAGTTAGGACGGTCCGAACTCGCATGTTTGCCACATCTTCGAACTCCCTTGATTGGAAGCTTCAATATTACCTTCGGATATACCAATCATATGCATGCAGTTGTTGGAACACGGTCGTTCTCCGGATCGAAAAAGAAAGTGATACCCGGTGCAGCGGAAGTTTTAAAATTTTTATATGGAACGATTCCATATGGGTATCAAATTCCTACAATTAAAATTGATAACATAAAATCTAAACAATATAAATTTTACCTTAAAATCTCGAAGCGAGATTATGGACACCAACAGATTAATCTGCTCTTGTTGTATATCCCAGGAACTGATGAACGAACAATTCTTCAATCAGGTCCATGAACAAAAATTTAATCCCTTTGATAGACTGCATTAGAAAGTCTATCAGAAGTTTCTACGATGAGATAGAACAGATATGATCTGTTAAATCAGTCTGCAAATTCAAAAATTCACAGCTTAGGGTCTGTTGTGTGTAATTTCTATACTGCAATAACTTATTTATAATGTGGGCTGCTAACAGCTTAGGGCCCATTAGTCATAAGTTCAAGCCTGACAAGCAAAGCCCGCATGTTCAGAAATTAATATAAAATTCATCGTGACTCAGATTGATAAACCAATTTCACCAATGTGCACAGAAATCATTTCTGCATCTTTTAAAGTCAAGATAAATTTTCTGAATTCGAATTCAGTGGTTTCCAAAAATGTCCATCACTATGTCATTTTAGAAAATCTTACTCCCTCTACTTTTAAATAAGAAGTCCCACTTCTTTATTCACTAAATTTAACTCTTTAAATTTAATTATCTCAACGGGGATTAAAAATCCATTACTTGTGTGACCCTCAATGGTTCAGAGATACAGCTAGCCATGGGCTCACAACTCCTTGTGACTCGGAACAACAATTTCCGACTTACCCATCGAATCATGGTAAGAGCGCCTAGCAACATCGCCCCATGATTCCCTAGGTATCACTGATAGTGCCTGCAAGAACCAATAGATTTTGGTTAGCGTACAGTATGGTCCCTTCATCCATATATCCCGATCGAATCAACAACCATTGGTAAATCGAGAGTCGTTCGAGATTCGATAACTATGCAATGCATCTTGAAGATCAAATAGTGACATCGCATGTGCTACTAAGAAACCATTTCTTAAAACACATCATGTACTCTGGCTAGAGATTCGTCACACTAATATCTCCTCAGATTGCATAGGATATCCACACTCGCAAGTATGTGGTGAATCCTTGACAACAAAGCATCGAATCCTATATGTGTCGTAACTGTACCCAATCCCGACACCTGATAACCCCAATAGAGTCGGTAAATGAGTCAAAGTACAGTACTAGCATATAGAGTCTCAATGATGTTTCAAGTAGTAAGGACTAATGGTGTACAACCAAAACCGCGGACTTTATCCACTCGATAAGTGATAACCACTTGGAAAGTCCGGATAGGGTAGTTTGATCATTCATCATATGAATATCCATTTGCATGCTTTGAACATCTCTAGGTTCCATACCAATGAAACGTGGTACTCGGCATCGCAAATGCTAGTCTCAATCTCGAGCGATCCTTATCCTTATTAACGCACGGCTCAATCGACTAGGAACTGTTTAGAATATACAGTGACTATAAGATGTGTTTCATGATAGTCATCCCCATGTGCTACCACATCTTACATACACTATAGTACATTCAAGGTCTTCATCTAAACATCTTATAGTATGTCACAACATAATAATATGATAAAAGATAAAGTAAATGCCATTATAAAAGTGTAAATTATATTAAACAAAAGATTGTTTATACATAGAGTCATAAAAGCCCTTAGCCACAAGTTGGCTCACCGGGCACCCACTCTTTCAGCAGTGATGTGTCTTTTGCATAGTGACACCTCAAAAAATGCATGGACTAACTCACTTTCGACCTTCCGATCTTGGTTCGGACCTTTCGAACCTCTTTTTTCTTCCGAACTCAACATAGACTAATTCGGTGATTCAAAACTATAGTTAAGACCTTCCGAATTCTTCGACAGTTCCGAAGCCTTATTTTATTATTTATCATCTGATTAAACCCCTGATTATTTAAAATAATGATCCTTTAATCATGTTTTACCATTTAGTATTGTAAAACGGAGTGCATGTTATTTTATTCTCCCACCTTAAGATATTTTGTCCTCGTAATCAAACATGAGGAAATTGATAAAAACAAGGGGTAAAACATTCTTTTATTAAAACTGAAAATTTTACAAGATAAAACTAGTGAAATCAAAAGAAAATACAATACTCAAAACAACTAGGGATGCTTTGAACGCATATGACTTTCTAACTCCCAAGTCGTTTTTTGGTACCTCGATGTTGCCACTGAAGTCATGGTATGCTCTTGTTTCGGAGTACTTTGTCCTTACTACCGATGAACCTAAGCGGTCTTACCACGTATGATAGATATGGCTCTAACTAAACCTTAATCGAGTGCAGAACATGAGTGTTGGGGATCGTGTGCGTGTGTAGAAGGGGGGGGGCATACACTTGAAAAGTTTTCTGCTACAAAGATATGAGGTTAATTAAATGTTAGTCTACTTAACCAATTTTTCGCAGCTTCCTAGATGAATAAGAGATACTAGATAATAGTGTAGAAATGGCTCTCACTGATCTAGGTGATAATAATGAAAATATGATGCAATGTAGTAATATAAATGTGCACAGAATTGTTTATAGATGTTCGGAGATCAATCTCCTATGTGTCACCCCTTCATCCTCACGGGAAGAATACACTAGAAGACTTTGGTTATTAGAATGTCTTGTAATACACCCACTTCAAGTTAGGAGTTATCACTTCCTAAAATGGAACTCCTAGATTTACACTGATAAGCTCCAAATTTCTTATCAAACTTCTTCGGATGATGATGTGTAAGCCTAAGCTTTGGAAGCTTAGATTCTTAAATCCTTGGAGTAAGATCAGTGCTATTCAATCAGCGAGTTGGATTTGAGTAACCCTTGAAACGATCTCTTGATGATCAGATTTGCTTCTATTTAGCGAGGGTTGAGAGAGAAATAGAATGTTTAAGAGTTCTTGGTGCTCTGTATCGAAGACTTTGATAATGCGTTTGTTAACTTCTCTTGTCTTCTTCTCATATTTCACTGATATATATATATATTTCAATCCTCTAAAGTCTCTTTTTCTTTGATATCTGCACTTCTTTCTTAGTTGATTTGTCAACGTTTTTTGAAGTGTCTTTTCAGGAAGATACTTCCGCAGATTATTTGCCTCTTAAATTGGAGTAAATTCTGCAGGACTTTTGAATATTTGTACTAGAGTTGCCATTTTTTCTATTCAATGTGTCTTCACAATAAATTCTATGTACAACTAACAAACCTTTATTAGACGGCTCCTTAAATACTTGTCCTTTCGCATTTAATGTTGTCATGTAAAAGGTCCGTTAGTCAATGTTTGTGGCTTATGAGATCGGTAGATGTCTTGAAACAATAGATATAATCTTATAATAGGTTGACATCAGTACTTGCTACTTGACTTTGTTCGGTTGATGTTTGAGCAGTTGATATCTTCTTATAAAGTCAGTTGGCGTCCCTATTGTGAGGACCTCGGTTCTTATTCTTTAATCTCGAATAAATACAAACATACATCTGGAAATAAAGGTCCAAAGAAATAAAGAAGAAGGGTGCAGGGTATCAGAATTATATATATATATTTAAAATCCCATTTTTCAACTAATTAAGCTATTTTATGGGCTTTTGAGTATTTTAAAAATATAATATTTTATTATTACAAAAATTAGGACCCATTATTTTTAAATTAACATCTTTTAAGTTGATTATTAATGGGCTGAGTCTATTAGAATTTTAATAAACTTCTAAGTCCAATTTTCATGCAAATAAATACCTAGAATTAAGTTTTCACCTCCATTAATCTTTATTTTCACGTTCAAACTTGGAGAGGAAGCAAGAACACAGCCGTCACACACATTACACACACTTTCACATGATTTGCAGAAAATTTAAGAGATTTGGCGTTCCGTTCGTCCCAGGCAACATTCTACATATTAGATTAAGGTTTTTCGAGCATTTTAAACACCAATGCATGTTTCAATCCATTCTTTCACACCATTTAAATCTTATATACGTTATTTTATGATAAAAAGATGGTTTGATGACTTGTATGTGGTTTAGAACAATAAAAACATGAACTTCATGCATGTTTTCACGTTTTCATGTGGTATGGCCAACTTTTCTTCAAGTTTTTTAACATGGCTGTCGATGAGGGCTGATTCAAGGGTTCATGAGTCAAGGTAGGGTCCTTGGGGCTACAAAATAAGTTGGTTCAGTCTCTAGGGGCTGGTAATGGCCAGGTCGATTAAAAAGGGCAGAAGATGGGCTGGTGCACGTGCAGGTCTAGGGTTCTGGTAGAATGGTTCGTTCTCTTCCTATAGTGCATGGTTTGGGCTCATGTTGGTTAGGTTAGGACCGTCTAGATGTTGGCTAAGTCTGGGCAGTGGAGCTCTAGCCAAAGGTGGCTGGAGTTTGGAGAACGAATGTGATTGGTGAGGTTGCTATGGCTACGCATGAGCAGAAGGTAGGTTGGAGAATTTGGGTTCATTCTTTTCCTGTAGGGCTTGGTTATGGTTGGGGCTTCATTCGTTAGATGAGTCTGGGTTTGGTGAGTGATTGGATATCGGATCTTTAGCCAAAGGTGGCCGGAGAAAGAAGAACGATCATAAACGTCACAGCTGCTCAAGCTACGCGTCATGAAGGGCTAGGTTAGGGTGGTTTCGAGTAGTCTGGTCAGGGCTTGGGTAGGGTATTCCCGGGTCAGGTTTGATTTTATTTGGATCAAGTCATGTTGGTTTGGGTCTTGGTTAGTTTAGTTCGGGCTCGAGTAATTTAATTATGAGCCTAAGTAGTTTATTAAGTTGTGATAATGGGCTTGAGCGTTTGAGTGTTTTATTGAGCTTAAGTTTTTAAGTTAAATTGATCCATTAGGTGTATTGTGTCAGTGATCCATGAGAGTAATTTGTTGGATAACGCGGCGATCAGATCAATCAGGATTGATACCCGGTGCAGCGGAAGTTTAAAATTTTTATATGAAACAATTCCATAATGGGTATCAACCTTACGATTAAATTGTGTGTGTGTAAAAATTAAATAACGATTATAAATTTTTACCTCCAATCTCGAAGCGAGATTATGGACACCAACAGATTTCTCTGCTCTTGTTGTATATCCCTGGAACTGATGGACGAACTGTTCTTCAATCAGGTCCACGAACGGATATTTAATCCCTCTGATAGATTGCACTAGAAAATCTATCAGAAGTTTCTATGAAGAGATTAACGAATTTGATCCGTTAAACCAGACTGCAATTCAAAATTCACAGACTGGATTTCCGAGCAGAGGGGAGAAGGGGGGCGGCCACTACTGAGAGAAAAATAGGGTTTTTTCGAAAATTGTGACCTATTGTGTGTAATTTCTGTATTGCAATAACTTATTTATAATGTAGGCCACTAACAGCTTAGGGCCCATTAGTCATAAGTTCAAGTCCGACAAGCAAAGCCCGCATGTTCAGAAATTAATATAAAATTCATCGTGACTCCGATTGATAAACCGATTTCACCAATGTGCACAGAAACCATTTCTGCACCTTTTAAAGTCAAGATAAATATTTCTGAATCCGAATTCAGTGATTTCCAAAAATGCCCATCCCTATGTCATTTTAGGAAATCTTACTCCTCTACTCATAATTAAGAAGTCCAACTTCTTTGTTCATTAAATTTAACTCTTTAAATTTAACTATCTCAACGGGGATTAAAAATCCATTACTCTGTGTGATCCTCAATGGTTCAGGGATACAGCTAGCCGTGCGCTCACAACTCCTTGTGACTCGGAACAACAATTTCCGACTTGCCCATCGAATCATGGTAAGAGCGCCTAGCAACATCGCCCCATGATTCCCTAGGTATCACTGATAGTGTCTGCAAGAACCAATAGATTTTGGTTAGCGTACAGTACGGTCCCTTCATCCAAATATCCCGATCGAATCAACAACCATTGGTATATCGAGAGTCGTTCGAGATTCGATAACTATGCAATAAATCTTGAAGATCAAATAGTGACATCGCATGTGTTACTAAGAAACCATTTCTTAAAACACATCATGTACTCTGGCCAGAGATTCGTCACACTAATATCTCCTCAGATCGCATAGGATATCCACACTCGCAAGTATGTGGTGAATCCTTGACAACAAAGCATCGACTCCTATATGTGTTGTAACTGTACCCAATCCCGACACCTGATGACCCCAATAGAGTCGGTAAACGAGTCAAAGCACAGTACTAGCATATAGAGTCTCAATGATGTTTCAAGTAGTAAGGACTAATGGTGTACAACCAAAACCGCGGACTTTATCCACTCGATAAGTGATAACCACTTGAAAAATCCGGATAGGGTAGTTCGATCATTCATCGTATGAATATCCATTTGCATGCTTCGAACATCTCTATGTTCCTTACCAATGAAACGTGATACTCTGCATCGCAAATGCTAGTCTCAAACTCGAGCGATCCTTATCCTTATTATCGGACGGCTCAATCGACTAGGAACAGTTTAGAATATACAGTGACTATAAGATGTGTTTCATGATAGACATCCCCATGTTCTACCATATCTTACATACACTATAGTATATTCAAGGTCTTTATCAAAACAACAATAGTATATCACAATATAACAATATGAAGAAAGATAAATTCATTGCCATTAATAAAAGTGTAAATAATATTAAACAAAAGATTGTTTATACAAAGAGTCATCAAAGCCCTTAGCCACAAGTTGGCTCACCGGGCACCCACTCTTTCATAATTGAGCTTAGATATTATGAGCTAAGTTTTAATGGATCGGGTTATGTGTTAATGTGCCAGTCTAGTTAACGGGCTTAAGTAATGGAGCAGTCAAATCGATTAAGCCATGACAAGTAAATAGTCCATAAATATATATTTAATATATATATGTATTATTTTTATATATGCATGATTTTTATGAAAAATAATTAATTATATATTTGTGGGCAGATTTTCAAAGATAATGAATAGATGATTTTTAAGTTCATGCATTATATAAGAATTTTAATGAGAATATAAGGGCATGTTAAGAAAAATAAGTTTTTAAGGAAGTTTAAGTGAAGGTGGAAAGTGGTGTGGTTGGAGGCCGGGATACCAGGCCCGGTGACCTTTTTGTTAATGTTAAGATGAGCTTATGGATCCAGAAATATTGAGGACTGGTGAAGTGGCAGTATAGAGGTGGAAACCCCACCGTCACGTACGTTGGTTTTATGATTGATCAATCATTATAGATTTGAGGCCACTAACATGGATACAACCTATGAAATTTTGAGAATTTAAGACATGTCATATTATGATAAGTATTAAGTATAAAGTTTATGATGATGATGTTTAAGATGCATCATTATGTAATGTTTTTAAGATCATGCATGCATATGACATTTTCAAAAAATTATTTTTATATGATATGTTCTTGTGTGCGATTTTATTATATAGTATTTTTTATTATTGGATGGAACATGCTGAGCCTCTAGGCTCACTAGATTTAAATGATGTGCACATGAAAATGATTTTATAGTTGATGATGTGTCCCCTACTGGCAATGAGGACGTCTGAGTATCCAGTGCAGCTAGCTTACCCGTGACCATCGCACGCTTATGATAAGATATTTATTAAGGCATTTTTATACATTATCATTTTATTCCACACATGAATATTATTTATTTTTAAGGATTTGCATGGTTTTGAGATTTTAAAAGTATGCATGAGATTTTAAGATGAATTATTATTTTTACATAATTATGTTATGAAGTTTGCATGCATGGATTTTAAATATGATTAATTATTTAATTTTATTGATGTGCATGTGATGTAAATATTATGTATATTATTTTATGGAAAATTATTTTAAGTATATTATATATATGTATGGGTGTATATATATATATATATAGTATTAATATTGTAAAGTAAAGAAATAAAATAAAGTATTTAAAAAAATTCAGTTGCAGTATCGGGTCGTTTCACATTGGCTCATAGAATGAGCAGGACTTGGTAGTTTACCGGTTATCCAGTCATTTCATGCATCATATTGGTTTTTATACTCGTACTGTATGTTTTAAGAGTCGGTCACTCACGTCCTTGTTGTTATTCTTGGACACCTATTCGATGGGATAGGTCTCAGGTTGGACGAGTTCGGAGGTTTGAGGCAGGGTTGAGGCGGAGCAAGGGACCGTTCTAGGAGGTTACCCTAGTTTCCTTGTTTTACTTATTTTCTTTACGTTCTATTGAGTTGTATAAACATTTATTTCTTGTTGTTGTTTTTTGGTTGTATTCTTTCGGTCGATTTATCGATCTTTATGTCTGGATTTTGGTTTCCACAGTTTTATCTAATTAAGTTTTATCTTAAGATTAATTGCATGCTTAAGTTTTGACTAAGTAGGTGATCCGGGTCAGGTCCTTACACAATTGCATCATAGATGTAACCCATAGGGGACCTTTCTTCACCATCTACCAGCCTCAATACTTTCACCAATGGGCCACCAACTTTTAATGAAAAAACTAGAGTTTTCTAAAAATAAGGCATCACTATCACTTCTTTTACACATTTTCCAGCCGCCTCTTGAGAATATAGAATTTTCGCCCACTTTCTTATGTAAACATAATTTCAGATTTTCTTGATGTACTCAAAACCGCTTTAAAGTAAAAAAAAAAGTGGTTGCGAAACGAGTCTTTATAGTTCTTATCATGTCTCTTTGTCCAGTAAAGTCTCTCATCAGGATCAATAATTGTGGTTTATCGTAAATATAAACATTCACTATCAATGCTCGTTAATGCAATTTTTTGAGATGGGAAATTTTGAATAATTCCTCGAGCATCAAATCTAAGCAATGAGCTCCACATGGAGTCCAATACAAGTGTGAAAAATTGTTTTCCTGACGATAGACATGATAAAATAAAGAAAATTTACTTTTAAAAAAATTTAAATATATGCATGATTTGTAATTGAATTTACAATTTAAAATATTACCTTCCTTCACACTACATCTTTCATTATCTATTACAACCTGAACCACATTATCCTCTCCAATTCTATTCACAAATTTATAAAATAACTCACACATCAGCAGTGTGAGAATAAATTGAAGCATCCACCGATTCAACAAATATTTTTCCTCTAGGACCATTTACCAAAAAAATTATAAAAAGTTCTAACTGTCCACCCATCTTCCATGTTTGTGCACTCATACCTAGCATGATCTTCCTCGTTGGATTTGAGAAACAGGTTCATATTAGTCAACTCATTCTTCAAATACATATCCCTTACTTCATGATATGATGGAGGTTTTCATTCCCACTCCAAAAGTCCCAATAACATCAATACAAGGATGCAAAAAATCATATTTAATGGCATTGAAAGGAATTCTAGCATCATACATCAACGTAGAAAATTTATGAACCACATCTTCTCTTAGTTTCTTCTTATTTTCATCACACTGGAATTTATTTTTCGCGCGCCTAATTTTCTGAAAATTTCATCTACAAATTTCACAAAATAAAATTCAATAGGTCATGTTTGTTTACACTTTTTACCCTATACCATAGGAGGGATACTTGAATCGGATATTGGTTATTCCGAATCAATAATATCATCCTTTTTATTCTTCAAATTCCACTTTTTTTCATTAACTCTTTAATTTATTTTGTGGCATGCACCGGATATTTCGTAAAATATTTTACATTTATATTGCCCTCAACTCAATGTAATTTGTGACAATAAATTCCAACATTTGTTATTTTACCCCAAAAACAACAACCTACATTATTTGGATTTTTAGGATCCGAAAGAGTTGAATAAATCAAAGCAATATCCTGAACAATAAATGAAAAATAAAAATCACCAATTATAAATTAAAAAAATCACAACACAATTGAAAACAATTTATAGAAATTCCTAAAATTAGGGTTGTGACATCCCGTATTTCTCACTCATGAATATGAAAATATGAAATGCGGAATACTTTTTTTTTTTTTATGAAATATGCTTCTTGCTCGTAAGTATACTAAACCGTGCATAAACTTAAATTCTATCAACGAGTCAAAATCTCATGGCTCGACAGTTGTATAAAAATATATTTGTCCATAACGATTCTAACACATATCGGAACGCCAGAACTACCTCTTACGTGAAAAACTTGAAACTATAAAAATATGTAATCTCAAAATTACATATTTAAAACTTTATTTGATCTTAAAATGACATGTTAAAACATGAGTACAAAATAAACATGCATAACATTAATAAAAATGCATTAACTTTCTTGAACATACTTCACGTAGGGTTCTCGAACATCCGTGCTATGCAAATCCTTCTCGCCTCCTCGACTACCTAGCCCATGACCAACTTTTAGATCATTAACTTCTTCATTTTCCTCTGCACCATTCAAATATGATGAGTCTAAAGACTCAACATGAATATAAATGTAATAAATTATACATAATCAAAATCTTAAAACATTCTTTGGACGTGTCTAACAACATAATCATGCATAGCCAATAAAATCAGCTGCTTCATTTTGGGGGTAATGAAATATGCGTAAATGTGGCAACCATTAGAGCCTTTGTGAAACCACTAAAACTACTAAAGACAAGAAATTTTTTTTAAAATAATAATAATAATAGTAATAAAAATAATACATATACGCCCATACATATATGTATAGATACTTGAAAAGAACATTTAATTACAAACTTAACTAAATGAAATAAATTTATGTCAATAAAATCTCATAAACATAAAAAATATATCAAAATCCTCATGCGTACTAAATAAATATCAAATCCCCTACCATGCAACCATTAAAAACATATCCTCAAACCAACCATGATAAAATAACTGTGCGGAAGAAAACTTAGTTTAAAAACTGAAAATGTTCAAAACATGACTACGAAGCAATAGTCATGGGTGCCGTCTGCAGGGAAGCTCATACGCCCTCACCGCCGGTCGGGGTCATTGCATCATCATTGTAAAGAGGCTCACCTGCACCATATAAGCGTAGTGAGCCTAGGGGCTCAACATGTTTTATCTCATAATAACAAGGTTTAAAATTTACATACAAATCATACTAATACATATACATATAATGAATATGCATGCAAGCTCTTAAAGCGATGCATCATCAAATAATCTTCCATGTCTTAACTTTCATTATAAGTAATAACCATGATATATCAAAAAGTACATATCATAATAGAGCATGTCATCATCATAAATAACTGCGTAGGTTGTATCCATGAATGTGGCTCGTAAACATGAGCGATTGATCAATCTGAAAACCATCGTACGTGGTGGTGGATAAATCCAGCTCTATGCTGGTAGTAGAACTACCTCTGTGCTCGATAGAAAAACCACCTCTATGACGGTAGTAAACTACCTCTATGCTCGGTGGTAAATCACCTCTATGCTGCCACATCACTTCAACATCCATAAAATATTTTCATGCTCAAACAATCTCATAATTCATCATAAAAATAAAAATATTTCTTGAATGCATGTACTTAAAAATTGTTCCGTAATATATATTTAATTAATTTTTAAAATATTTATACGTGTACATAAAATAAATACCCATGCAGAAAATAAATTAAATATATATTCCGGACTCATTATTTTACATGGGATTGTCCAAAATGCTGACTGACTAAACTTAGGCCCAACTTAGGCACTTAAGCTTAATAACCATCTAACTAGGCACAAAACCAAAAGGTCTGGCCCATTAAGCCCAGGCCATGAAACTTTGACCCAATAATTTTCATGGTCCCCAGGCCCAATAAAAATCATTGAACTTATTTATTTAAATAATTACTTAAGCCCATAATATGAAAATTAATAGCCAAAATAATTTTTTAATAATCTAACTTAGCCCATTAAACAAGTTAGACTAATAATTAACATAAATTAAAAATACCCGAGCTCAACTAACATAATTCGGACCTGGACCCAACTAACTTGACCCGCCTTATTTTAGACCCGACCCGGACCTCCCAGCCCGTCCCCAGCCCAAAACCCTATCCCCCCCCTCTCTCCTTCTACGCGGCAATGGCTGCTGCCGCCCTGCTCCAGCCACCCCTGGCCAGAGCACCACCTCCCAGACGTAGCCCACATCTGTGAAGTACCAACGAGCCATGGCTCAGCGCCAGCCATGCCTCCTAGCCCAAGACCGAACCCCTCTTCCAAAAAGCCCTAATCTGTGCACCATCAGTCTCTTTTCTGAACCAACTTCGTCTCGGACCCTTCACGACTCAAACCGACAAGACCACTAGACCCTAGGGACCCTTAGACACGTCCCTAACCACTTTTTAGCAGCTTGGTTCACTCCCTTGCATAAAAACATGGCCATGGATATGAAAATAAAGCGAAAGAGTGAGATGTTCATGTTCTAACCATACATCCTCACAAATTTCAAAAATAACATAAACACATCAATGAAATCTGACATGAACAGGTTATATATCTTATATGGTGTTAAAAAAGAGAATTCGACATGCCTTTGTTAAAGATTTGAATAAAAACGGGGCCTTCGACGCGTGTACGATGCTCCGGGACGAACGAATCACCAAACCGAGCCAAAAACTTGAAAGATACGGGTATGGAGACTGCGGAAGACTGACATAGGTCTGAGGGATGTGTTGTGCCCGCATTGTAGTCAACTCGAGAGTCATGCCCCTCGATCTCAACGAAAGTCTAACATGCACCAAGCATAGTAGTGAGGCTAAAGGCCCAACAAGATAGTACTAGAAAAAACGAGGGTTACAAAAATACATGCATCATAATAAAAATAATAATAAGTATACGATGAATTCTCACGAAAGGAACACAACACATGCCCAAAGTAGAACCTTCACAATATGCAATGAAAAACATAACATTCATGAACATTTCCCTTTTAATTATCTTGTGAATTTAGATCCTCAATTGTGACTATGGTTTTTGATCGATCAATTGCTACAGTACTATGCCGGCAAGGATGCCGAGATTTCTCCCGTTAAACACCACATTGCCCCTCTGAATTGGTAGGTATGCCGAGATTTTTCTAGTTAAACACTGTACTACACATCTGGTTGGTAGGGATGTCGAGATTTTTTCGGTTAAACACCGTACTACACGTCTGGTCGGTAGGGAAGCCGAGATGTCTCCCGACCTTGTACTACACGTTTAAATTTTGGCAAGTAAGACATGGCATCCCCCGGCCCATCATTGCACGTCTAATTCATAACCAACTCACCTCATTCATTAACTTTTCATTTAATTTAACCTTTTCACATTTAACTTTTCACCTTTACATGATTTCATCAATTTATACTTCGAGACTAGAATAGAAGTGAATTTTAAGTCAACACACACGAAGGAATAGGGCGTTGAATAAATAAAATGACATGAACCACAAAAGATAATATAAACTTTGAATTAATGGATGAATGACGTGTAAGTGGCCACCATTATACTTATGAACTTTTCATAAATCAATTAGACTTATCCCAAAAAGGATCAACTTGGGCGTTCGGACCATACAGTCCATAACCTAGCTCATTCTTATCCAAAAGGCCTTTCATTAGAACCGACACCTCAAACACATATTAAATCACTCCTAGGATCAGTATTTATCCTTTAATGCAAACCCAAACAACTCGATCAATTTGGTTTCCCGGACAGCCCCTAACTTCCAAAAAACTCTGCTCATGACACTTCAACTTGAAACACCCCTTCCCTACACGAATCTTATCCGAATTAAGCCCAATTTGAACCGACACAACCCCGACATTACACACAATCAGAGAAGTTAGAGTATACCCTTTACAGCCCTCAAGAAGGTCACGACCAGATCCCAATTCCTAGAGGTGAGCCACATGGACTTGAAAATTATTTTTTGGCCCTTCATTGCTAAGGCTTTCCAAAATCCTTCCTCATAGTATTACACCATGAAGCTACCTAGGCACCCTATAAGACTCTCTAAATGACCAGCAAGAGCCCTTGAGCTAGTCACTTGCCCGGTGCTAGCTCAAGTCAAATGTTTAATCCTACACGATCACCCGGTATGCTTAAACATTACAAACCAACACCCCATCCAAAATCCTCCATGTTCAGCCACTATCACCCATCTCACACACTTCCAAGATCATATTTTCATCCTAAACACTCATCTTGGGCAGCCCCTTAACCCCCTCATCCATTTCATCAAGATTTGATTTCAAACGCCCAAAATTCAAGTCAAATTTGCAACTTTTCAATACATATAAATTAAAGGGCTAGGATATCACAATATATAACACATAAACATCCACAAACACATTGCATTGGATCGAAATGGCCATGTACAATCTGAGTTTTCATCCAAGTCAACCAAATTCCATTTAAATGCAAGATTCCAATCCAATTAAATCCATAAAACTTTCTAGCAATGAAAATATGCATAAATTTTGAAATCACACCTAACCTACTGATTTTTCACACAAAAATCAATCCAAACACATGATAATATGCAAGAATTTCAACATTAAGGAAAAAGGGAAGCAATAACATAATATCCCATGCTTGGGTTTCAGAAGAGGATCAAAACTTGCCTAATCTAACAAACCCAAGAGAGGAAAGGGGACGGCCAAGGGGGAGGGATGGCTCGACCAACTGCTGGGTGGCTTCCTCAGGTGGTCCTCGGGGCAGCATGGCGGCGTATGGTGGCTGGGATGAGCGGCCGAAGTGAAGGGGAAGTGAAATGGAAGAAGCCGTGGGATTTCTTGGAGAGAAAGTGAAAGACGGCTGTCGCTTGAGAATTGTTAGGGTTATTTGTGTTGTATGTAATATTTTAAGTGTAGTGTATGTATATATATTAGTGCGTGTATGTATAATGAAAGGAAAATAAGTCTTGGAGATAAGACATAAATTTTATTCAATTGTTTTCCTTTTAATTGATTTTTTTAATATGTTTTGCCTTTCTTGTATTCGATATTATCTTTAACTAAAAGATAATAATCTTTTATTTAAGTAATATTGATATATGATTTGATCATGTTTATTTTTTAATTGAATATTTGTTTCCATCTTTACAGGACTCTATCTAAAGGAAATAAATCATTCTACTTATTTTAAGCGTGAAGAGCAGATTAGAGATATAGAGAAAAAGAACGTACGAAAAGCTAAAACGTGTAGAACGAGAAGAAAGAGTGTACGTGAGAAGAGAACAAGTGAAGAACAAATAATTAAGATTGAAGTTTGTTGCTGCTTTCAAGTTGTGATCATAGGAACACAACTTTGTGACTAGTTTTCCTTGAAGATTTGTCACACATCTTCCTGCAGCAGTGTTCTCTTCCTTTTTACTAAACCTTTGGTTTTCCTATACTATTTTCATAGTATTTAGGGTGTAGTTGTAATATCTCGATTGGTTGAGATATTTGTTTGTTTAGTTTACACTCTATAGTTTTCATTTTCAATCTAGTATTGAATTTAGAGTGTTGTTAGGATTTCTCAAAGTGTTGAGAATCTAACTTTGATAGGTTTACTAGGATTGGTTTTTGTAATTGAATATTACTTTGCCCTAGTAATAATATTTTCCATGAGGCATCGCACAACTCTTTGAACTTGTGTACAATAATTTTGGTGTTATTATTTTCGCTGTGTAATTATGCTTAATTGATAATAATTTTTCGTAATTTCTGATCTATTTTAATATAATTATTTAATTTGTTTCGAATGATGTTGTACCTTGATGTTGCTGACAACGTAGGACAACATTAGAGTATCTGACTTTATATGTTTTTGTTAATAACCTGCGAAGATAATTCTTACAAGTGGCGTCAGAGACAACTCTTGATACACTAAGAGCTGATTCTGTTTGTTTTATCTTACAAGTACATTATGGAAGTACAAGACTCTCACAAGGATCTTGTGCAAATATCGCAATAAGTTAATGAAATAGATCTATGTGAAGAATCTACATTTCTGATTGCAAAGAAATTTGACATCTACTTGAAAAAAATCAGAGATTATATTGAAAGTGAGAAAAAATCCAAATCTTTGGTTGTGCCTACACCTTTGAAGACTCAAAAAACTTCTCTCCCTCAAGGAAAGAACAATTTAAGAATGAAAAAAAGAGTGACTGAATTTTTAAGTGATGATTATATTGATGAAGATCATGAGTCTACTGAGAAAGAAAATCAAACATCACATACTGCTCTTGTAAAGAGAAAATCATTGCTTCAAGTCAATCCTAATGTTGTTTCCTCTGGAATGGCAACATCAGGCCACAACATCAGACGGTATTCATCTAATTCCTTGTGTTTGAATGATGTTTTTCCTAAATATTTCAGTGGTCAGGATGATGATGAAGATTCTGATATCGAAGAATGCACAGCACTAACCACGACCATTCCCGTGAAAACTCATATTCAAATCAATCCGCACGAAGTGTCCACTGGGAAAGTAATCTCAGAATTCTTCTATAAGAATTCAAATTTTATGTTTTTGTGTCTAAATTCTGTTGAAGATACACACATGAAAAATGAAAAAACAGCTACTGAGGAAAGTGTTCACACCCTGTACAAAGAACTCTATGCAGATTGGGTGAAAAGAAATCAAGAAAACTGTGTCTTGACCAAAGAAAATGCTGAGATGAAAAGTTCTTTGGCCAAACTTGAAGTTGCTCTAACAAAAAAGGACATATAACTCTGCACCGTGAAGGGTAAACTGGCAAAATTAAATCAAACTTTGACAAAATATAATTCCAGTTCAAACAAACACTTGGAATTATTCATGACTTGAAAAATTGATAAAACTGGATTGGGTTTCGAAGGAAGCACATTTGAAGTTGGTGAATCTTCGCACACTATTTCGAGACCTACAGTGTTTGTAAAAAAAACTAATTGCTCATCATCTTTCAAAGAATCTCCTGTTAAAATCACTCCAAAGTAGGTATGTACTCAAAATAAAAAAGGTAGTAGACCTATTTTTATTTGTCATTATTGTCATAAACCAGGACACATAAGGCCTCATTGCTTCAAACTGAAGAAAGATTTTATGAAGTTTTCTGGTAAGTCGATGTTGCTCTCTGATGTTGGCAACATCAGCCACAACACTGCAAAGAAACAGTCCTCTGGTAAAAGGTTCTGGGTACCTAAGGTGAAACAAAAATGTTTTGTGTGAGACCCCGTATCTAATCTTCTATACTCGGGTTTAAACAATCAAAGCAAAAGAAAGAGCATGCCAATTTTTTTTTTTATAACAGCCTCGCGCGCGCGCAGGCAACGCGGCCAGAGGCCTCAAGCCCGCGCGAGGTGATGTGCTCGCGCGCGCGCGGGCAAAACAAACAGAGCCCCTCCAGTCTCCTCGCGCGCAGGCCTCTCGGACAGAAAGTGCAGGATTCCCAAAAATCAACCAAAACTATCTCCAATCAAATCTAAACCTATACACACATACAAATAAACATTTAAACATACAATATTCTAAGTTCTGCCCAATATACAACATATCAAGTTCGACGATAGGGTTCGATCGACTAATCAAAATAATACAAGTTCAAAAGACACAACCCTACAAAACGGTGTCTCACTTCTATCATTCTCACCCCATGCTAACCCAGACGACTCGGTCCAGCTCCTGATCCTCCTGTTATCAAGTACACATACAAACAAAAAAAAATAGCCGGATAACCCGGTTAGAAATATAATTTCCAATTTAAAGAGACAGGCATACGATAACAATTAAACATCTCATATTGAAATGTAACAATCATCAATAACTCAAAATGAGAATGGATGTATGCATGAATTCAAAACTCGGGATTATCAAATCAGATAATCAAAAGATCAATCAATACTCGGTTGGGATCCCGGGGTCAAGTCGTCACGAACAACCCACCGACTCTCCCATTCGGGGTGGATGTTGCTCAACTCAAACCCCTAGACTTCAGAGCAACTATAAAAAGTATTCTAGCACTTGGAAAAACTCAAAATTCAAGGCCACTTCAATATAGCTCCCTAAATCGTCTAATTTCAAAACGAATCGAACATTCGGCTCAATATGAATGCAAGTGTAAACAAAATAAATCAATTAAGTTCACACCAACAAATTAACATGCAGTATGTGATTTTCGGGACTTGAGAATCAATCGAAGTCGAGTATTCAACCCCATTCTATTCAATGTCGTCTTTTACCTTTCCAAGTTCGTCGGGGATTCAAATCTGAAAATTACAACGAACTCAATCAATATCGAATCAAATCAAAACAAACCATTACAAGAAGTTCAATACTATACCGTCTTCAACTCTCGAATCGGTTCAAACTCCCAAGTTCGTTCCAAACCCGAATCTTTCAACCAAACTCTGAAAATATGAAATACGGATTCGATATCAATCTACTAACTCAAACAAACCCGGAAATCAAACCGAATAATAAAACCGATAATCCAAAACTCGATTTCAACGGCATAATGGCTATAAACGGTCAAACCAAAAATCTCAAACCAATTATCATCATCAATACAAATCAAACCCATCTTCCAAATCCAACAAACAACCAAATCCACCATAATTCCAAAACCCATTTTCAAAAATATGCTCCAAATATCATATAAAATCCAAACTTCGTTCTTTTTCCGAACCGACTTCGAATACACGATCTATGCTAACTCAAGAAAAACGTACACGAAAATCATCAAATTCTGACAACCCAACAAAAATCAAAGTTCATAGATCGTAGCAAAACATACGGCAAAACAACGCCCTCATTGCGGTGATCTTGAATCTCAACTCGAAACGAAAATCTGATGGTCGGATCGTGGAATCAGAAGAAAGAAAAGCTTGAAAAACAAGCCATGGCTTCTCGGTTTAGGTGTGTGGTGGAGAGGAAATGAAGGAGAGAGGGTGATGGATAAAAATAAGTCAAGTCCTTTGACTTGGTCCACTCCTCAATTGCAATTCGGTGCCTGAAACTCGAAACTCAATCAATTCAATCCCGGCTCAATAATCTCCATTAATTCAAAATAAATAATAATCAACTCTGCTAATCAAGCAATAATTAATTTCGGGGCCTTACAATTCTCCCCCTCTAAGAATCGATTTCGTCCTCGAAATCAAGAATCACAAAAGCTAAGATAAAGAAATCATCAGGACAGAAAGAACTCACATCAATCGAATAACTCTGGAAATCGCTGCCTCATATCAAATTCGGTCTCCCAAGTCGCTTCTTCAACTCCGTGACGACTCCACTGAATCTTTACTAACGGAATCAACTTGTTTCTGAGCTGCTTCTCTTTCCTGTCAAGAATCTGAATCGGTCTCTCGAAGTAACTTAGAGTCTCATCGAGTTCTGCTTCGTCTGGTTGAAGAACATGGGATGGATCCAGATGATATTTCTGCAACATCGAAACGTGAAACACATCATAGATTCCTGAAAGAGATGGAGGAAGAGCAATCCTATAGGCAAGATCGCCTATATTTTCAAAAATCTCATACGGACCAATGAATCTCGGCGAAAACTTCCCTCTCTTCCCGAATCTGACAGTGCCTCTGAACGGAGAAATCTTCAAAAACACTCGGTCTCCCTAATCAAAACACAGTGGTCTGCATCTGATATTAGCGTACTTGGCCTGTTGATCTTGGGCTGTCTTCATTCTGATTCGAATTAACTTCACCTGCTCTGCCATATCGCGAATCATATCGGGGCCCAAATCAAGTGATTCTGAAATCTCATCCCAAAATAACGGAGATCTACACTTCTTCCCATACAAAGCTTCAAAAGGTGTCATTCCAATACTCGCTTGGAAGCTGTTATTGTACGAAAATTCCACTACAGGCAAAGAAACCTGCCAACCTGAGAAGAAATCAAGCACTACTGCTCGAAGCATATCTTCCAAAGTCTGGATCGTATGCTCGGACTGACCGTCGGTCTGAGGGTGATACGCTGTGCTCAAGTGCAAACGAGTACCCAATGCCTCCTGTAAGCTGTGCCAAAAGTGAGAAGTGAATCTTGGGTCTCTGTCTGATACTATCGACTTCGGCATGCCGTGAAATCTCACAACCTCTCTGACATATAGCTCGGCCATCTGATTGTGACGGTATGTCATTCGGTACGGAATGAAACAAGCAGATTTCGTCAGCCGGTCAATCACTACCCAAATCGCATCACAACATCTAACTGAATGCGGTAGCTTCGTGAAGAAATCCATAGAGATGTGATCCAACTTCCATTCCGGAACATGAAAACTGTGCAATAAGCCACCTGGTTTCTTCCTCTCGGCTTTCACCTGTTGACAATTCAGACAACGGGACACAAACCTTGTGACATCTCCCTTCAACTGCTTCCACCAAAACTGAGTCTTCAGGTCATTATACATCTTTCGGCCTCCGGGATGAACACTAAACCGACTGCAATCCGCCTCTCGAAGAATACGCTGTCTCAATTCAGAAACATCGGGCACCACAATACGGTTATTCACAAATAAAACATCATCCATGACCTGAAACTCTGACTGGTAACCTGATCTGACCCTCTCTATTGAACTCTGACCGCTTGGATCAGATCTCTATGCCTCTTTGATCAACTGAAACAACTCTGGTTCGGCCTGAATCGCAAAAACTCTGATGGATCTCCTATCGGTCTCAAACTCCAAACTATAAGTACAGCAGTCTTCAATCAACAGAGAGACACCAATCGTAGCGAGAGATAAGGAACAAAGTTTACAACTAAGAGCGTCTGCAGCTGCATTCGAATTTCCAGGGTAATACTTGATCTCACAGTCGAAGTCTTTAAGCAAATCCATTTATCTCCTCTGTCTCATGTTAAGCTCGGACTGAGAAAACAAGTATTTCAGGCTCTTGTGGTCAGAAAATATTTCAAAAGACTCAGCATAAAGGTAATGGCGCCCGATCTTCAAAGCAAAAACGATCGCAGCAAGCTCAAGATTATGGATCAGATAACGAGTCTCGTGCGGCTTCAGCTGCCTCGATGCATAAGCTATGACGTGTTTCCTCTGCATAAGAATGCATCCTAGACCATGGTGAGAAGCATCGCAGTAAATGGAAAAACCTCTCGTACCTAATGGAATAGACAAGATCGGAGCGCTGGTCAATCTCTTCTTCAACTCAATAAAACTGGCCTCGCACTCCTCGGACCAAACAAATGGTGCATTCTTCTGGGTCAACTGGGTAATTGGCTTTGCAATAGAAGAGAAACCCTCGATAAATCGGTGATAATATCCCGCTAAACCCATAAAGCTTCGAATTTTTGGCACTGATGTCGGTCTCGGCCAATTCATGGCTGCCTCGATCTTACTGGGGTCCACAGAAATTCCATCTCCCGATACAATGTGGCCTAGAAAAACCACTCGGTCCAACCAGAACTCGCACTTCGATAGCTTAGCATACAACTGTTCGGCTCGAAAAATATGCAATACAATCCTCAAATGCTCTGTATGATCGGAACGGTTCTTCGAATAGATCAGAATATCGTCAATGAAGATAATGAAGAACTCATCTAAATACCGCTGAAAGATACAATTCATCAGATCCATGAAAATTGCCGGAGCATTGGTCAAACCAAACGGCATGACTATAAACTCAAAATGCCCATATCTGGTTCTGAAGGCTGTCTTAGACACATCCTCGTCGCGAACTCTCAGCTGATGATACCCTGATCTCTGATCTATCTTTGAATACACTGAAGAACCGTGAAGTTGATAAAAAGGGTCATCAATTCTAGGTAGAGGATACTTGTTCTTGACCGTCGCTTGATTCAACTGGCAGTAGTCAATGCAGAGTACCATAGAACCTTCTTTCTTCCTCACAAAAAACACTGGAGCACCCCAAGGAGATACGCTAGGTCGGATGTATCCCTTGGCAATCAAATCTTCTAACTGCTCCTTCAACTCTTTCAGTTCTAATGGAGCCATTCGATAAGGCGCTTTCGAAATAGGCTGAGTACCTGGTGCAAGTTCAATGTTAAATTCAATCTCTCGAATAGGCGGCAAACTAGGTATCTCGTATGGAAATACATTACGAAACTCGCTAACCACTGGTATTTTAAGGGAGTTGAAGTGGGTGTGTGACAACCTACGGGATTGGAGATGGGATGCCTAGGCCCGGAGACCTTTCCATATGACACAGGACTGTGGATCGGGATACTGGGGCCCGATTGCCTTTCCATACGATTATGATTATGTTTGCCTATGGATCCGGGGTCAGCCTGGTGAAGGGGCCAAGAGGTGGAGATCCCACCGCCACGTACGCTGGTTTTAGATTGATCAATCGACATGACACGTCACACATCATGGATATAACCTTCATATTTTTAAATGATGATATGCCCTTATTATGATGTATGATTATGTATGAGTATGTATGCAATGTTATGTGATGATCATGATATATATATTATAAAGACATGCATGTATATATATATATATTATTTATTATGTATCTTGCATGTATGATATGGTGCATTATTTTTATTCATGTTGTTACTATGAGATAGAACGTGTTGAGCCTCTAGGCTCACTAGACTTAAATGGTGCAGGTGAGCAGGTAGACATTGATGTAGAGCATTTTGCCCCGACTGGCGGTGAGGACGTATGAGATCCCGATAGTTGGCTAGCCCGTGACCATCGCTCTAGTCATGTTTTCAGTGAATTGAATAATATTATGTTTTTCGCACATGTTTTATGATTTAATTATGGGTTTATGGATTTTAGGTGAAAATTTTTATTGAGAGGTTGATGATGATTTTATTGCATGTGTTATACTTATTTTATTTGCATGCAAATTCTTATTATGTTTTTTTTAATTAGTTGAAATATTGTTATGGGAAATTGTTTATGTTTATAGTTATTTTAGGAAGTAATTATTTAATATATATATTTATACGTTTCAAGTATATATATATTATATTAAGTATTAGTTATTTATTTATTCATTTATGGATGCATAGTTTTTAAATATATTTTATATTAAATATTTAGTTATTTATTTGTAAAAAAAAATTAGTAGTAGTAGGATTGAGTCGTTTCATTTGGTATCAAAGTGCGGTACTTGGAGGATACTAGCCTGCTGCATGGATCTCTGAAGTCGCACTACCAGTCAGTAAGTTTTTAATTTTTTTTAAATAATTATGTTTATGGGGCTTAGGATTTATGCTTTAATGATTTATGTTATGGAAAAATTTAAATTTAAATACTTAGTTATACATAACGGTTATGTTAGAAATTTATGAAAAT
The DNA here is from genome assembly GCF_033568475.1 of Henckelia pumila. NCBI lineage: Eukaryota > Viridiplantae > Streptophyta > Magnoliopsida > Lamiales > Gesneriaceae > Henckelia > Henckelia pumila. The sequence goes on from NC_133123.1 coordinate 216,706,334, forward strand.
TACAGTATGCCTCTGAGTCGTGTTACAAGAGAGGATGACCAGAACATTATATTTTCAGAAACTAAGTTTGATAAATTATGAGATGTAAGTTTGACATATGGACTTTTGTAGTAACTTATTGATTTTAAGTTAGAATGATTTAATTAGTGAATCATTGGTTAAATCGATTGTGAGATTATCACTTATAATATATTATAATGTAATTATTTAAAACGTGAATTTGGGATTTATGAGAAATTATCTGGGAACTATGGTTTACACGTATAGCATTAGAATTGTTGCTTGAGGCGAGAGTATGATTCCTCGCAAGAAAGATTAATCGAGGGTTGTACCATTTTTTTTCTGCTTTGATGAATTTAAAATGTTCATTTATAGAGGCTAGTATATATTTTTGGGAATTAAGTCCAAATTGTGTCAAATTATTAGTTGGGTTCAAAGATATCATATTGTCATTCATTTAACTATTAAGGTCTTTCCTTTGACGAAGAAGTTATGATTTTATTGGAGATGAAACTTGTACCATAAGGTTATAGTATGATGATTTGTGGTTTTAAGTGTGAACTTTTAATTATATGAGGCATAAATTGATGATATGTATGTCTTGAGTTAGGATTTTGAATATTTGAGAATAAGAATAATTGTGGAGTTAGTTTGATAAATACTTGGATAATATTTGATAAGATTTAAGGGTTCGTGTGGTTGGTGTTATCAAGTAAGTTGTATTGAATTTGACGTTCAAGTCACTATGTTTAAATAAATAGATTTGGAAACTTGTCAGCCTGACTCATAGATGTTGTGATGACTGAATGATGAAGGTGTAAATTTCTATAGGCTTGTGTAATTGGTCAGGTGTGGCATAACACAATTGTTATAAATTTTTGTTTCGATGTCAAGTATAATATAAGTTTTAGATATGGTCTAAGAGTTGACGATATATATCTATAAATATTTTTGGAGTGAGTTCTTTTGTTAAGAGTTGAATCGTTTGAGAATTTGGGTTGCTGATTCTACGCATGTATTGGTATTTGAGGCACTTGGGAATAATCACGAGTCAGCGTAATGACTTGATATTATAACTGTTATCAAGATACTTTCGTTTTACGTTGGGGTTAATTGTATATAAGTATTTGTATTGATGTTCTTTAAGTATCCTTGGGTTGTATAAATTTGAATTACGGGGTCATGATATAGGAGTGTCCCCACCAAAATTTTTGTGATGCATGAGCAAAAAGGTACTAGTTGCATTTTGACTATATATATGGGACCAACATGTATTACTTGTGAGCGGATTATTCAGTTTATTAGGTAAAATGATTTTTTATTTTGATTTTGAGAAGTTTAGATTCCATGGACTATAAGTAGAGGCAACTAGGAAATGATATGAAATTAACTACTGGATGCTATATGATTACGCTATTTACAGACGATGGCATGTAAATACTGTTAGGGGAATTTCACTCTACCAATAGGAAAATCTAAGTGCCTTAAGCCTAAACTAACCACGGAATTAGAATTCATATATTTTAAGCATATTTCTGACGTTAGGAAATTTATGTTGTACGTGAAGTTTGACACTAAATTCACTTTTTGGATTTTATGGATTTATAGCACTCGAGATTTAAGACTTCATAGTGTTCAATAGTTGGAAGTACTGTAGTTGTAAATGGATAAGTTGATGAAAATTGCGATGAATGAAAGATGTTCCAATCAAGGATGTTAAACTTGTTATAGAAGACTAGTATGTGGATAAGCTTTACAAGTTGAATATATTGGAGTTGATATTGCAAACCTATGCTTTAATAAGTAAATTTGAGAACAAAAGTTCGGCTCACGAATGTTGGAGGATTGATATGTAGAGTGTATAAGCATATGTAATCAGTCATGTTTTGGCATAGTGTGATTGCTGTGTTTAGGGAGATGAATAGTAGAGTTAATATTTGAGTTTTGCGTATAAGTTGAGGTAAGTATGTGGTTGCACTTTCATTATAATACTAAAATTTGTATAAAATGTCAAATTTTGTTTACAGTGAAATGTAAGTAAAATGTAATAATTCTCTTTACGAGGTGTTTCAGCAGCGGAAGTTTATAAATGTAGGTTTGATAGAGATTAAGAGGACACCTAGGAAGGATAAAATATTTTGTTTATCAGAGTGCGCAGCGAAAGCATGACTTTTGGGATACTGAAACTTGGGAACTAGATAGGTAATCGTGGATTTAGTAAATTGGATTTTTGAGAGACTCCGTTATTAGAGTTTGATTAGTCGAATTCCGAGCACGAAATTCTATTTAAGGGAGGGAAAATTGTAACGCCCCGAAATTCATTTACGTAAACCCGCATGCATAATTAGGGTAATTAATTATTTTAAAATTTTAGAAAATGGGTTAAATGATTTTATGTGAAATATATGTATTTTATTCCAACTATTTTTATGATAATTTTATGAGCCTTAAAATATTATTTTAATGTATCATTTTCAGAAAATAATAGTTTTTATATATATAGATATATATGGAATCAATTTTCACTAAAATAAGTTATTTTAAAGGTTTTTGAGGGACTTTTAAAATTATATAAATATATATTACGAAAATATATCATAATTTATTTAAATTTTAAGAGTTATATATTTTTCTTTATTAAATATGATATATTATCTTTCCAAAATTTTAAATAATTGTGATAATCACAAAATAATATTTTAGCCAATATTTTGATTCCTTCTTCACGTTGAATACCCTAGCCGCCATCGACCCAATCTCCACGTTCATCAGCAGAAAACTCACTCGTACACACAAGTTTTTGAAGATTTAATCAAAGTTTTGAAGATCGTTCGTCCCGGTGATCGCCGTACGCGCCCTATTCACGTTTCTACTTTGAAAATCAACCAAGGCACGTTTGAATTCTCTTCTTGGCCACCATTTAAGTTTTATATTCTGATCTTGCATGAAAACCATTGATCTAGCATGTGTGTTCGATTTTTATGATGAATTTGCATGTATGCATAAGCTATTCGCGTTTTTCATGCTTCCTTCATGAGTTTTCTTCACGTTTTCTTACAAGGTTCGATCAGGGACTGCTGGCTCATGGTTAAGGAGTGTAATAAGGTCCCTAGGGTCAAGCCATGAGGTTTCTAGAGTCTGGGATGGGCTAGAAACGAAGATGGTTTGGCTCTACCCCAAGTCGCGCAGGTTTAGGGTTCCGAGGAAGGGAGGTTCGTTCTCCTTTCTCAGGCCATGATTTAGTGCGTGGTTTGTTGGGTTTGAACCTCTAGGATGTTAGCTAAGTCTCAGCAGTGGTTTCACGATAAATGGTTATCTGAGTAAGCAGCACGAGGGAAAACGCTGCAACTGCTCGCGTTTGTGCGCGAGCTGCAGATGGTCGGGTTTGCAAAGCTTCGTTCTCACTCCATAGTCGATGGTTTGGTCTGGGTTTTGTCTTGTTGGAAGCGTCTAGATGTGGGATAGGTGTAGGTGGTGGTGCTACGGATGGTAGTTGTCGGAGCAAGGCGGCCGACGCCTCTGAATGGTAGCTAGTCGTGAGGGAAAGGTGCAGGAGGGGTAGGGTACTGTTTTTGGGCTCTTTTCGGGCTGGGCTCGGGTCGGGTCTGAAAATATGTCGGGTCAAGTTAGTTGGGTTTGGATTATGTTAGTTGGGCTTGGGTATTTTTAATTTAAATTAATTAATAGTTTAAGTTATAATTAATGGGCATAAGTTAGATTGAAAAATTATTTGGGCCATTTAATTATTATATTTTGGGCTTAAACAATTATTTAAGTGAGCCCAATAATTTTTATGGGCCTAGGGCCCATGGAAATTATTGGACATATTGGGGCCCATTGGGCCAGTCTAGGTAATTAATGGTCTTGAGTTTGGTTTTTGTGCCAGATATGTTTTATTGGACTTGAATAAATTATTTGGGCTTAAATATAAGTTATGGGCATAAGTTGAGTTATTGGGCCAGTCTAGAAGTTAATGGACCTAAGTCTAAGGAGTCAGCAGCCTGAACCAATCTATAAAAAAAAATATGCATGGTCCGTAAAAATATATTTAATTATTGCATGAACATTTTATGTATGAAAAAGTATAATTTTTATATTTATTAATTAAATATATATTTACGGGAAATATTTTATGAAAATAAGATCATGAAAAATTTTATGTATGTGCATGATGCTATATGTATATGTGTGATGCTGGGCAGTGAAAAATATTTTAAGGGAGTTGAAGTGGGTGTGTGACAACCTACGGGATTGGAGATGGGATGCCTAGGCCCGGAGACCTTTCCATATGACACGGGACTGTGGGTCGGGATACTGGGGCCCGATTTCCTTTCCATACGATTATGATTATGTTTGCCTACGGATCCGGGGTCAGCCTGGTGAAGGGGCCAAGAGGTGGAGATCCCACCGCCACATACGCTGGTTTTAGATTGATCAATCGACATGACACGTCACACATCATGGATATAACTTTCATATTTTTAAATGATGATATGCCCTTATTATGATGCATGATTATGTATGAGTATGTATGCAATGTTATGTGATGATCATGATATATGTATTATAAAGACATGCATGTATATATATATATATATTATTTATTATGTATCTTGCATGTATGATATGGTGCATTATTTTTATTCATGTTGTTACTATGAGATAGAACGTGTTGAGCCTCTAGGCTCACTAGACTTAAATGGTGCAGGTGAGCAGGTAGACATTGATGTAGAGCATTTTGCCCCGACTGGCGATGAGGACGTATGAGATCCCGACAGTTGGCTAGCCCGTGACCATCGCTCTAGTCATGTTTTCAGTGAATTTTTTAGTGTTGTCATTTAGAAACTTTTTCACAAGATTTTTAGCATACTTGCTTCGACACAAAAATATACCATCATGCATTTGTTTCACTTGCAATCCCAAGAAATAAGTTAACTCACCAACCATGCTCATTTCAAATGTAGAGGACATTCACTTCACAAAATCATCAACAAGTTTATCATTTGAAGCACAAAAGATAATATCATCTACATAAATTTGGCAAATTAAGATATTACCTTGAGATTTTTGCACAAATAAAGTCTTATCAACTTCACCTCTTTTGAAGCCAATATTGAGCAAGTACTCTGTTAGTCTTCCATACCATGCACGTGGTGCTTGCTTCAATCCATACAATGCCTTTTTTAATTTATACACATAATCAAAATGATTTGGATCCTCAAACTCTTTAGGTTGTTTCACATATACATCTTCATTTAGGATCCCATTCAAAAAGGCACTTTTTACATCCATTTGAAAAATTCATTCCCATGAAATAGCAAGCAGAAGTCGTACTGACTCAATGCAAGCTACAGGAGCAAAGGTTTCATCAAAATCCACCACTTCAACCTGTGTATACCCTTGAGCTACCAACCTAGCTTTATTTCTAATGATGTTTCCTGACTCATCAGTTTTATTTTTGAAAATCCACTTAGTTCGTATAACATTACCATGAGCAGGACTCGGTACTAAGTACCAAACATCACTCCTAACAAATTGTTCTAACTCTTCATGCATAGTATTGACCCAAAATTCATCCTTTAAAGCTTCTTCAACCTTTTTGGGTTCAATGTTTGACACGAAACAAGAAAATCTTACCTGAGAATATGTAGAGCTCATGCATATTAAACCTGCCATCTTTTGATAATCCACTTTCTCTTTCCTTCTAGTTTGCAAGTCTCCATGCACATCTCCAATTACTTGTGAGGTTGGGTGATTCTTCTGAATTCTGCTTGAAACATTCTTTCCAGCTTCGTTTACCTCACTGTTCTCATCAGTATCCTCATTAGTAAGTTTCTCAACTTTTGTTTCTGGAATTTCTGCAGGAGGTGTTGTCGGAGGTGTTGTAACACCTTGAACAACATCTAAATTTCTAGAATTATCAAGTAGATCATCAACTTCATCCTCAGCAGTTTTCTTCTTTAGATCTGCAAAATCATCAAATACAACATTAATAGACTCAAAAATAGTCCTTGTTCTCAAGTTATACATCCTATAGGCTCGGCTATTTGATGAATATCCCAAGAATATACACTTATCACTTTTTGCATCAAACTTATCAAGATGATCCCTATCATTCAAAACATGACATACACATCCAAAAACATGAAAATATTTAAGGTTTGGCCTCTTTTCCATGAGAATTTCATAGGATGTCATAGTAGTACCACTCCTCAAATAAACTCTATTTGAAATATGACATGCAGTATTCAAGACTTCCGCCCAAAAATGTTTTGAAATATTTTTCGAACTCAACATCACTCTTGCCATTTCTTGCAAAGACCTATTTTTTATTTCAGCAATTCCATTCTGTTGTGGGGTTTTAGGAGCAGAAAATTCATGAGAAATACCTTTCTTATCGCACAAACTAGAAAAAGAAGAGTTTTCAAACTCCTTACCATGATGAGTGCGAATTCTGATTACCTTCAGATTGTGGATATTCGAAATCTTAGTGAGCAGTTTCTTGAATACATCAAATGTGTCTGATTTTTCTCTCAAAAATTTTATCCAAGTATATCGTGAAAAATCATCCACACAAACAAAAAAATATTTCTTACCACCGAAGCTTTCAACATCCATTGGACCCATTAAGTCCATATGTATAAGTTGGAGACAGCGTGTTGTCACAGATGTTGGCAACACGTCGTGTGACACCCTAGTCTGCTTCCCTTTTTGACACGCTTCACACACAAATGGAATACCAGTTTTCAAATTAGGCATACCTCTAACAGAATCTAACTTACTTAGGTTCTTTAATGTCTTGAAATTTGCATGACCCAATTTTTGATGTCATAGATCAAACTCATTCACTTTTGTGTGTCTACAAGCCATCTCTTCTGCAAGTTGATAGCAGTTGTCGGATGACCTAGTACCTGTCATGACACAGAGATTTAAATCATCAAAAGCTTTGCATAATTTATTATCAAATTGCACATGAAAATTATCATTACAAAGTTGGCCTATGCTTATTAGATTTGCAGATAGTCCTTCAATATGAATCATATTGCGAAGCTTAGGCAAACCAGCAACATTTAGATTTCCCTTTCCAACAATGTTTCCCTTTGAACCTCCTCCATAGGTTACTTTTCCACTTTTTTGTTCAACATAATCAGTGAGAAACTTCTTGGAACCTGTCATATGACGTGAGCTGCCACTATCAAAGTATCAATCACCTGAAACATTAGTTCTCAAAGCAGTATAAATCATATGACAGTTATTATCAGCTTTTGGTACCCAAACTTTTCTTACAGAAGATCTGTTTCTATAGATGTTGTGGAAGGGTGTTGGCAACACCTTTGATGCAGATCTCTGTCTGTAGTCTTCCTGCAGCTTAAAACAGTATGGTTGATATGACCAGGTCTATGACAGTAGTTACAAATATACTTACGTTTCCTTCTAGACATTGAAGGAGTAGTAGGCTGTGGCTTTGGTTTTGGAGGATCAGTTGGTAAGGCCTTTTTGCTTGAGCTTTCAGTACTGCTACTTTCCTTGACAAACACAGGGCCTTTCGAACTTTCACCTGTTGGAGAACGGTGATCAGATCAATCAGAATTGATATCCGGTGCAGCGGAAGTTTAAAATCTTATATGGAACGATTCCATAATGGGTATCAAAACTTTACGATTAAATTGTGTGTGTAAAAATTAAATAACAATTATAAATTTTTACCTCCAATCTCGAATCGAGATTATGGACACCAACAGATTACTCTGCTCTTGTTGTATATCCCAGGAACTGATGGACGAACTGTTCTTCAATCAGGTCCACGAACAGAGATTTAATCCCTCTGATAGATTGCACTAGAAAATCTATCAGAAGTTTCTACGAAGAGAATTAACGAATTTGATCCGTTAAACCAGACTGCAAATTCAAAATTCACAGGCTGGATTTTCCCGACAGAGAGAGGGAGGGGGCGGCCACTTAGAGAAAACACAGCTAGGGTTTTCGAAAATATTTTGTGACCTCTGTTGTGTAATTTCTGTACTGCAATAACTTATTTATAATGTGGGCTGCTAACAGCTTAGGGCCCATTAGTCATAAGTTCAAGCCTGACAAGCAAAGCCCGCATGTTCAGAAATTAATATAAAATTCATCGTGACTCAGATTGATAAACCGATTTCACCAATGTTCACAGAAACCATTTCTGCATCTTTTAGAGTCAAGATAAATTTTCTGAATCCAAATTCAGTGATTTCCAAAAATGTCCATCCCTATGTCATTTTAGGAAATCTTACTCCTCTACTCTTAAATAAGAAGTCCCACTTATTTGTTCATTAAATTTAACTCTTTAAATTTAACTATCTCAATGGGGATTAAAAATCCATTACTCTGTGTGACCCTCAATGGTTCAGGGATACAGCTAGCTGTGGGCTCACAACTCCTTGTGACTCGGAACAACAATTTCCGACTTGCCCATCGAATCATGGTAAGAGCGCCTACCAACATCGCCCCATGATTCCCTAGGTATCACTGATAGTGCCTGCAAGAACCAATAGATTTTTGTTAGCGTACAGTACGGTCCCTTTATCCATATATCCCGATCGAATCAACAACCATTGGTAAATCGAGAGTCGTTCGAGATTCGATAACTATGCAATGCATCTTGAAGATCAAATAGTGACATCGCATGTGTTACTAAGAAACCATTTCTTAAAACACATCATGTACTCTGGCCAGAGATTCGTCACACTAATATCTCCTCAGATTGCATAGGATATCCACACTCGCAAGTATGTGGTGAATCCTTGACAAAAAAGCATCGACTCCTATATGTGTCGTAACTGTACCCAATCCCGACACCTGATGACCCCAATAGAGTCGGTAAACGAGTCAAAGCACAGTTATAGCATATAGAGTCTCAATGATGTTTCAAGTAGTAAGGACTAATGGTGTACAACCAAAACCGCGGACTTTATCCACTCGATAAGTGATAACCACTTGGAAAGTCCGGATAGGGTAGTTCGATCATTCATCGTATGAATATCCATTTACATGCTTTGAACATCTCTATGTTCCATACCAATGAAACGTGGTACTCGGCATCGCAAATGCTAGTCTCAATCTCGAGCGATCCTTATCCTTATTAACGGACGGCTCAATCGACTAGGAACTGTTTAGAATATACAGTGACTATAAGATGTGTTTCATGATAGACATCCCCATGTACTACCACATCTTACATACACTATAGTATATTCAAGGTCTTTATCAAAACAACAATGGTATATCACAATATAACAATATGAAGAAAGATAAAGTCATTGCCATTAATAAAAGTGTAAATTATATTAAACAAAAGATTGTTTATACAAAGAGTCATCAAAGCCCTTAGCCACAAGTTGGCTCACCGGGCACCCACTCTTTCAATCTCCCACTTGCCCTAAAGCCAACTAGTAATACTACGTAGACCCATTGCTTCGCGATGTTTGTCAAATAATGGTCCTGGCAAGGGCTTAGTAAGTGGATCAGCGATATTGTCTGTAGAGGCCACTTTCTCGACAGTGATGTCTCCTCTTTCCACGATCTCCCGGATGATGTGGTATTTCCTCAGTACGTGTTTGGATCTTTGATGAGACCTTGGTTCCTTTGCCTGAGCAACGGCACCCGTGTTGTCACAGTACACCGGGACTGGACCAACAACTTCAGGAATAACGCCCAACTCTTGGACGAAATTCCTCATCCAAACGGCCTCTTTAGCAACAGCTGATGCTGCAATGTATTCTGCCTCAGTGGTGGAATCCGCTGTGGTGTCCTGCTTGGAACTCTTCCAAGAGACAGCACCGCCATTGAGCATGAACACAAATCTAGAGGTTGACTTCGAGTCATCCACGTCACTTTGGAAGCTAGAGTCGGTATAGCCTTCCAATTTCAGTTCTCTTCCTCCATATACCATGAACATATTCTTAGTCCTTCGTAAGTACTTAAGAATGTCCTTCACGGCTTTTCAATGCATTTGACCAGGATTAGCTTGATATCTGCTCATGACACTCAGAGCAAATGCTACATCCGGTCTGGTAGATATCATCCCATACATGATACTACCTATGGCTGACGCATATGGTACATGTGTCATTTTCTCTATCTCTTTATCAGTCTTGAGACACATAGACTTGGATAGAGAAACTCCATGACACATAGGTAGATGTCCTCTCTTGGACCCATCCATTGAAAACCGTTTCAATATGGTGTCGATGTAGGTTGATTGAGTGAGTCCTATCATTCTCTTAGATCTATCTCTATAGATCTGTATCCCTAGAATATAGGATGCCTCACCCAAATCCTTCATCGAGAATCTACCTGATAACCATATCTTTGTTGACTGCAACATCCCTATGTCATTCCCAATGAGTAGGATGTCATCAACATAAAGTACTAAGAATGTCACAGCATCCTTAACTACTTTCTTGTACACGCATGGTTCCTCCGGGTTCTTGATGAAACCAAAATCCTTTATTGTTTCATCAAATTTCTGGTTCCAACTTCTGGATGCTTGTTTGAGACCATAAATTGATCTCTGAAGCTTGTATACCTTATGCTCGCTTCCCATGGATGTGTATCCCTCAGGCTACGTCATATAGATCTCTTCCTTAATGTTTCCATTAAGAAATGCAGTCTTCACATCCATTTGTCATATCTCATAGTCATACCAAGCAGCTATGGCAATAAGGATTCTTATGGACTTGAACATTGCAACTGGTGAAAAGGTTTCATCATAGTCAACTCCTTGTCTTTGAGTATAACCTTTCGCCACCAATCGTGCCTTGTAGGTCAATACCTTACCATCAGGCCCAAGCTTTCTCTTGTAGATCCATTTACACCCTATTGGAACAATTCCATCGGGAGGATCTACTAAGGACCAAACTTAGTTTGTATGCATCGAATCTATTTCCGATTGCATAGCTTCAAGCCATAAATTTGAATCCGCATCAGAAATTGATTCTTTGAGGTTTCTTGGATCACATCCAACATCGGGTTCATCTTGATCCCCTTCAAGAAGAAGACCATATCGAATAGGAGGTCTAGAAGTCCTCTCGGATCTTCTAGGTATAGGCGTGTCTATCAATGGTTCCTGAGGTATAGGATCGTTATTTTGTATTTCGGGTTCTTCTCGAATTTCTTCGAGTTCCATCATCTCGCCTTTCTTATCCAATAAGAACTCCTTCTCCAAGAAGGTGGCATTCCTTGAAACAAACACCTTTGTTTCAGCAGGATGATAGAAATAATATCCGATTGAATTCTTCGGATACCCTACAAAATAACATAAGGTGGATCGACTATCCAACTTATCTCCCACTGTCTGCTTCACGTAAGCAGGACATCCCCAAATCCTCAAGTACGAATACTTAGGAGCTTTGCCATTCCATAACTCGTATGGTGTTTTGTCCACTGCTTTGGTGTGGACGTTGTTCAACAACAATACCGCCGTTTCAAGCGCATAGCCCCAAAAGGAAGGTGGAAGCTCAGTGAAGCTCATCATGGATCGAACCATGTCCAACAAAGTTCGATTACGACGCTCCGATACACCATTCAGCTGAGGTGTCATAGGAGGAGTCCACTGAGAGAGAATCTCATTCTCTTTCAGATAGTCCAAAAACTCGATACTTAAGTATTCTCCACCTCGATCCGATCGAAGTGCTTTAATACTTTTACCTAGCTTGTTTTCTACTTCAGCCTTGAATTCTTTGAACTTTTCAAATGCTTCAGACTTATATTTCATTAAATATAAATACCCATACCTAGAATAATCATCAGTAAAGGTAATGAAGTAGGTGTGGCCATATTGAGTACCAATTCTAAATGGACCACAAACATCTGTATGGATCAAATCCAACAGATTTTGACTACGCTCAGGTTTCCACTTAAAAGGAGATTTAGTCATTTTTCCTTTTAGGCAGGACTCACAAGTAGGTAGAGAGTTAATATCAGACATATCAAACTTGCCCTCTCCCACTAGTTTGTTCATCCTCCTTGAGGAAATATGACCTAGCCTAGCATGCCAAAGGTTTGCCGGGTTTTGACTATCGATTTTCCTTTTGTTTGTTTTTACCGGTTTATCAACATAATTTATTGGAACGTCTTTTAATTTTAAGTTACATAGATCATTTTCAAGTTGTCCATTTCCAATCAAACATTCATTCTTGTAAATATTGCAAATCCCATTCACAAAATTGCAAGAAAAACCATCTCTATCAAGCATAGAAACAGAAATAATGTTTTTAATTAAATCTGGAACAAATAAAACGTCTCTCAAAAGTAACTTAAAATCGTTCTGCAAAATTAAATAAACGTCTCCCACAGCTTTAGCTTCAACTCTAGAACCATTTCCGAGCCTCAGCTGGGTCTCACTCATTCTAAGCTTGCGACTTCTTGTCATCACCTGCAAATCATTGCAAATGTGAGATCCACATCCGGTATCCAATACCCAAGAAGTAGTATTAAATGAAATATTTATTTCAATATAGAACATACCCTTCGCAGTTCGTAACTGCTCTAGATATTCCTTGCAGTTACGTTTCCAATGACCGGGTTTTTTGCAGTAATGGCAAACATCCTTGGACTTTTCCATGTTTGAAGCCTTTGTCTTGTACTTCTTCTCGGGTTCGGTTTTCTTGGGTGGGGCAGAACGTTTCTTACCCTTTGTACTTGGCCCCTTCTTAGCAGAAGAAGAGGAGCCCACCAAGAAAGCCGGTTTATCCTTCTTTAAAGTGGATTCATATGTTACAAGCATATTGACCATCTCTTCAAGGGAGGCCTCTATCTTGTTCATATTGAAATTCACCACAAATCCGTCAAACGAAGAAGGAAGAGATAGAAGTAATAAGTCCACGTTGAGTTCATGCTCCAACACCAAATCAAGCGTTACCAACTTCTGTATGAGCCAAATCACTCGTACCCCATGATCACGGACCGAAGTCCCTTCACGCATGCGACACGTCATTAGCTCTTTTACAGTAGCGAATCTTTCAGCTCTTGATTGAGCCCCAAAAAGTTCCTTGAGTTGTACGTGAATGTCAGCAGCATTCACGGTATCCTCAAATCGCCTCTGGAGTTCATCAGACATCGAGGCTTGCATATAGCATTTGGCCTTGATATCATGGTCCCACCATGTATCAAGTTTGGCCAACTCTTCTGGACTTACATCAGCTGGTGCTTCCTTCGGAGGAGATTTTTCTAACACGTAGAGCATCTTCTCCGAGGTCAAGACAATCTTCAACTTACGGAACCATTCCGTATAGTTTGCGCCAGTCAGTTTATTTTGTTCGAGGATAGAGAATAGTGGATTGCGCGAATTCATCTTAATGAAATACTGAAAAGAAACAGACAATAATCAGTGATTGTTTAATTAATTTACTAAGACATAAAATAGGCGAAATTTATTTTATGAATCTCACTCCCACTATTTTAACGGTTTCACTACCCTCTAGTGAAAACGGGAAACTGTTTTCCTTAGTGGGAACATGGAGTCCAATTGACAAACTATGGTCCCGAATAATATCAGCCAACCATAATTTTCAAAAGGTGGAGCCCAATTGCTTCCAAAGCAACCTCCACGTTTTTACCTCATGTCCAATAAGGGCCCAATAATATGATGTCGTTTATTGTGACATGTCAAGATGACCCATCAATATTAAGTTGTGATGGACGGTCGCCATGTGGATCCCCCAATAATATGAGCCGATCCCATGGGAGTTCCACCCAACTTACAACATTTGTCGATCCAATGTACAGCTTTCCGACAAACGGGCCCCCCCCAATAATATGAGCCGGACCGTATCCGCGGGTAGCATCTCATACATTGATCGTTGATGGAAGGTAGGAACATTTAAACAATATTTAAATTTCCTTTATTTATCTTGATATCAATTTTAAATCATATTTAAAATGAGGGATTTTAATTTTGAAAATTTGTCTCATCATTTTAAAAATTTGTATGCTTGCGGGATTCATACAATTTTGTCTAAAACATGCATACAACTATAATATCATATATTATATAGGATGATCGATTCCATTTCTAATCGACCCGTGGTTGCCAATCACGAGTCTAAGTCAAATCCTAGGTAATATGCAGGTATGCAATGCAATCCTATTACATTGAGCTTCCAATTTACATTTCTTCAGTCTTTATTGTCTGCTGGGCCCACCTCCGTCTTCAAATCTTCATCTCCCACTAAGTCTAATGTATTTACAATAAATAACCATGACAAGTAGGGGATACATTTTAAGGGGTGGGAACGGGCCATAAACCAAGCCCACTTTTATTACATATGACAATTCATATTGGGCCATAAACCAGGCCCATTAATAAATCCAACAACAATAAAAACAAATGTAAATTCCTAACATACACCTACAAAATTGGTCATGGCAATCGATCATCCTTATCCAATAACATTTAATTCAAAATTAATTTATTGGATAACATGCAATGGCAATTAAATTTAAAAGGATAAAATCATATTCCATATATAAAATCTTATTTTACATACAAAATCATATTTTATCTTTTTATCAAATAAAATCATATTTTACATATAAAATCCAATTTTATACATAAAATCATATTTTACTCAATATTTCTATAAGATCATATCTTATCATCAATTGTACCAAAAATAATTAATTTCATAAAATCTGATTTAACGGATAAAATCTATAAATTTTCCAAAAATTCAAATTTATCCAAAAATCAATTTTAAAATTTTCGGACTCGAACAATTCGATCCGACGCCTCGTGGACCAATCAAAAACAATTTTCGATCGGACCAAAAATAGAATTTTAACATATTAAAATTTTAATTTAAAATAAAAAAATTAATTTTTCCCGGGCCGCCCGGGACGCTCTCGGGCTGCCCGCGCCCCAAAGGGGCTCGGGTCGGGCAGCCCGTCGCTGCCCCTAGGGCAGCGACGATCGCTGCCCGTGTTTTGCCCGAAAAAAAAAATTTATTTTAAAAAATTTATTTTGTTTCAAAAACCGAGGCTGAAAAAATTTTTGTACAATTGATTAATTTAATCGCTTGATCTGAGCAACCTGTCTCTGATACCACTGTTGTGGAACGGTGATCAGATCAATCAGAATTGATACCTGGTGCAGCGGAAGTTTAAAATCTTATATGGAACGATTCCATAATGGGTATCAAAACTTTACGATTAAATTGTGTGTGTAAAAATTAAATAACAATTATAAATTTTTACCTCCAATCTCGAATCGAGATTATGGACACCAACAGATTACTCTGCTCTTGTTGTATATCCCAGGAACTGATGGACGAACTGTTCTTCAATCAGGTCCACGAACAGAGATTTAATCCCTCTGATAGATTGCACTAGAAAATCTATCAGAAGTTTCTACGAAGAGAATTAACGAATTTGATCCGTTAAACCAGACTGCAAATTCAAAATTCACAGGCTGGATTTTCCCGACAGAGAGAGGGAGGGGGCGGCCACTTAGAGAAAACACAGCTAGGGTTTTCGAAAATATTTTGTGACCTCTGTTGTGTAATTTCTGTACTGCAATAACTTATTTATAATGTGGGCTGCTAACAGCTTAGGGCCCATTAGTCATAAGTTCAAGTCTGACAAGCAAAGCCCGCATGTTCAAAAATTAATATAAAATTCATCGTGACTCAGATTGATAAACCGATTTCAATCACAGAAACCATTTCTGCATCTTTTAGAGTCAAGATAAATTTTCTGAATCCAAATTCAGTGATTTCCAAAAATGCCCATCCCTATGTCATTTTAGGAAATCTTACTCCTCTACTCTTAAATAAGAAGTCCCACTTCTTTGTTCATTAAATTTAACTCTTTAAATTTAACTATCTCAACGGGGATTAAAAATCCATTACTCTGTGTGACCCTCAATGGTTCAGGGATACAGCTAACCGTGGGCTCACAACTCCTTGTGACTCGGAACAACAATTTCCGACTTGCCCATCGAATCATGGTAAGAGCGCCTAGAAACACCGCCGCATGATTCCCTAGGTATCACTGATAGTGCCTGCAAGAACCAATAGATTTTGGTTAGCGTACAGTACGGTCCCTTCATCCATATATCCCGATCGAATCAACAACCATTGGTAAATCGAGAGTCGTTCGAGATTCGATAACTATGCAATGCATCTTGAAGATCAAATAGTGACATCGCATGTGTTACTAAGAAACCATTTCTTAAAACACATCATGTACTCTGGCCAGAGATTCGTCACACTAATATCTCCTCAGATTGCATAGGATATCCACACTCGCAAGTATGTGGTGAATCCTTGACAACAAAGCATCGGCTCCTATATGTGTCGTAACTGTACCCAATCCCGACACCTGATGACCCCAATAGAGTCGGTAAACGAGTCAAAGCACAGTACTAGCATATAGAGTCTCAATGATATTTCAAGTAGTAAGGACTAATGGTGTACAACCAAAACCGCGGACTTTATCCACTCGATAAGTGATAACCACTTGGAAAGTCCGGATAGGGTAGTTCGATCATTCATCGTATGAATATCCATTTGCATGCTTTGAACATCTCTATGTTCCATACCAATGAAACGTGGTACTCGGCATCGCAAATGCTAGTCTCAATCTCGAGCGATCCTTATCCTTATTAACGGACGGCTCAATCGACTAGGAACTGTTTAGAATATACAGTGACTATAAGATGTGTTTCATGATAGACATCCCCATGTACTACCACATCTTACATACACTATAGTATATTCAAGGTCTTTATCAAAACAACAATGGTATATCACAATGTAACAATATGAAGAAAGATAAAGTCATTGCCATTAATAAAAGTGTAAATTATATTAAACAAAAGATTGTTTATACAAAGAGTCATCAAAGCCCTTAGCCACAAGTTGGCTCACCGGGCACCCACTCTTTCATCACCAACATCAAATTTTCTGTTTTCAAAACCTAAACCAGCCGTACCATCTCTTCCCATCATGAGTAGAGAATCAAGCTTGGAGGTGCTTGAATTAAACTTGGCCAATGTAGCTTTTGCTTTTCCGAGTTCTTCCTTCACCTGACTTAACTCCATGTATTTCTTACTCAGCATAACTTCAAACCTTGACACATCAGCCTTTAGATCAGAATTTTCTTTTGAAAGAATAGTATTCATTTTATTCCTTTCAATCCAATCAGTATGTAACTCTTCAAACATCATCCGAGCTTCTTCCATGGATATTGTCTCCTCACCTGAATCATTATCACACACATTATCAGTAATGGAGGAATTCAAACATACTGGCCTTTGGGAGGTGTTACGTCCAGGTGTGGCAACACCTAAAGGATTGACTTGAAACTTCTTCTTGCTTTCTAATAGGGCAGATAAGGCAGTGTGACTTTCTTCATCCTCTTGTTCTTCTTCATCAAACTCTTCATCACTTAAAGACGTATTCATACATTTCCTAAGCGTTTTAGCACACTCATTTGCATAATGTCCAAACCCTTGGCAAGAATGACATTGTACTGTGTCTAACTTTTTTGGAACTGACTTCTTCTTCCCTTCCAACATCAGTCGAGGCATAGGAGTATCAGTAAGTTTCTTTGGTGACTGTTCTGGTCCAGTAATTCTCAAAGGATTGCTAGGAAACATTGGAGCCTTGAGTTTTTGATCCGTCTTCTTGTCTCTTTCATCTTCTTCAGATAATCATTGAATTTCCTAGTCATGAGAGAGATCAAATCATCCTCTAAATTAGACTGATGAACTTCTTGGTGGAATTGAACATACTCCTCATATTAGGGCTTTGAAGCTTGAAGTGCTATTGATTTCCTTTTATCCTTCTCTTGTGCTGTAAGGTTCATCTCAAAAACTTGAAGGATACTAATCAGTTCAGTCATCTTCATCTTTGAGGTGTCTTTCACTTCCTCAAACGCCCAAATCTTCCCATTGAATCTCTTTGGCAAGGATCGAAGAACCTTGTTCACCATAATTTCACTAGCAATAAGTCCTCCAAGAGAATGCGCCTCTGTAGCCATCTCACTAAGTCTCTTATCATAATCAGCAATAGTCTCATTCTCATCCATCCTGATATTCTCAAATTTTGTGTTTAGTAATATCAGTCTTGTTCTTCTCACACTATCAGTTCCTTCACAGTGTTCTTGAAGATCTTCCCATGCATCCTTAGCGACAGTGCAGTCAGCTATGAGTCCAAACATTCTCATATCCACAGACGAAAAAATTGCATTGAGTGCTTTAGCATTATAGATTGAACTTTGTGTTTCCTCGGTGGTTCAAGTTTCTTCTTGCTTGATAATATATTCTACTTCTGGATCTAACATCTTTGGAGGAGTCCAACCAGTCAGAATGCTTTGCCAAGCACGAATATCCATCGCTTTGATAGTATATCGCATCCTAGTCTTTCATAGTGCGTAATTAGTGTCATCAAGAACAGGAGGTTTCAGAAACGAGTTCGCAACAAACGATGAGTCCATCTTATTCTCTGTAATAAAATAAACAAACCAAGATCAGTTCTTATTGTATCAAAAAGATGGCTCTGATGTCACTTGTAAGGAAATGGTGGTTGCACATAAACAGTTTGATGTGTCGTCACAAGGTGTTGACAACACCTAAAATAACACTTTGAGTAATTTGCAGCGGAATATAATTTAAACATGAATAAAATAAACAAGAAACCAAATAAATAGATTCAAATGTTTTAAACAAGAGTATAAAATACTCTTGCAGCGCCTCAGGGAAAAACTTCACTAGGAAATAATTCAAAGAATTTTACAAACCCTAAAACTAATGATTATTGTAAAATCAATTTTCTCAAAACATGTGAGAAAATAAACCATAAAAATAACTCCTAAAAATTCTATGCACGATAGAATAAATAAAAGAAAGTAAGGAGTAGAAAATATTGATGCCAAAATTTCGTAGAAACGAAAACCCTTTGATCATTGATCTTCAAGTGTTCTTCAATGCATCAAGTAGTCTTGACCGATATGAACTTTAGAAGATGTTCAATTATTCTCACAAAGTACGTGCGTGAAGCTCTTAGGAAAATCTCACAGTCTCTCTAATTTTCGGTCGGGGGTTTTTCCTCGTGCACGCCTATCTCCTTAAATAGCACAAGAATCCTTCTTCAACATGTTTCCTTATAGACGTAGGATTCTCTTGATTTGATCATATCAAATCTACACAAACAAAGAAAGATATATTTTAGATATGATATGATAAATATTATAATAAGCTAATCAATATTTCAAATCAACTTATTCAAGAAAATAAATAACTTAAGTAAAAGTTACTTCATGTTCAAAAAAGGCAAAAAATACTAATTAAAATCTTTTCAAAACTTGAGAATTTTAAGGAATAAAATATTCCTTTCAACAATATATAATATTCATATTTTAATTACACATGCAACGCGTGTGCAAGCGCGACTAGTTATTTATAATGACTTAAATGTATTATTATTGAATTTTTCAATTATTAAATCATTTGTAATTGTTTATATATGATATTTTGTCAAATTTTTTGCGGGTATCGCACCCAACCTACAACCCATGGCTAGGGGTATTAATCGGTCGATTCGGTTTTAATTTGTCCAAATTCGGTTCGGTTTTTCGGTTTTGAGTTTGTGAAAAATGTAATGCGAAGTCAAACCATTTACTTCAGTTCGGTTTGGTCGGTTTGATCAATAATACATAACACAATAAAATGTAGAAGTGTTCATCGATTGGTTCGATTCCGTTTTTGGTTTTTTATTTCATTTTTTAAAAATAATATATAATCCGATATTCGAACAAATTTTTTTCGATTCGGTTCGGTTTTGTACCAAAACGGTTCAGTTATTTCAGTCAGTTATTTCGATTTTGACACGATTATTAAAATTAATAATATAAATATATTGTAATATATAATATGCTATCTTTTTATATGATTTCTTAGTAAAAATTTTAAAAATAAAGTTTAAATGAATTAACAAACAAAAATTAACTAAAAATTACATTAAACAACTATCAATTAATCAACTATGTATTACAAAAAAAACAACAATGAATTACATAAACAACAATCAACTAAGAATTATTCAAAATAATTATTCACTCACTAAATATCATCTCATAACATGTATAATATAAAAACAAATATGAATAAAATTATTAATTTAATTAAATTTTGATTTTTTCGGTCGGGTCGATTTTGACATATATAATTTAAAACCGAACCAAATAAACTTCGGTTTTAAGATTTATATTTGAATTACAAAATACGGTTTTCGGTTCGATGTTTGATTTTTTCGGTTTGGATTTACACTTTTTTCGATTTTATCCGAAATTTGAACACCCCTACCCATGGCGGGTTGGGTTAAGTTGAGGTTTTTCCAACCCGCCAGGGTGACGGGACGGTGCAGACAGGCCCAAATTGACAGGTGTAGGTGCCCTAAAAATGCCCAAGTAGCGGTAAAATTAGGGAGTTCAATTTCATTTTCACAAAACACTTTAATACTCATTTTTTTAGCATTATCTTTCTTTTTTGTTAATACCTCACTGACTTGAATATCGAAATAACCACGACGAAAGCTCTTCCGACGTCCCACTAACTTTTCTCATTTGAGTATTCTCAGATCATCCCACCCCGAGTCACTGCCCCAAGGCGAGAGTATTCACAACGAAAGTTCGATGCTACAGCGGATGCAATACCCCACTGTAGCTATGTGACCAACAATTGGCCTCACATGCAAATCATATGAGTCCCACATAATTTTGGGCCAATAAAGGCCTTTCACCCTATTCACAACATAGGATCCATTCACCCGAAAGATTGTCCACCCAGCTCACCCAATTTTACAGGGTTACATCAATTAAATTCATCATTATTGATCACATTATACATGGGTTTATTCATAGTATCTCCACAAAAAATAATAAAATTTTTTAACACCTAACTCAAAAATTTGGACAAAAAGACGATAGTATATCCGGGACTAATAGCTATGACACTTAAAAAATACAAATATCTATGAGTTTTGCTAGTCTGAGGGACACATATGCCTCGGCTCATTAAAAACTACATGATGAAGAATAATGCAGCTTTGCCCCGTTATCACAATAGAAATGAGCATCAACATACTCGGCAAGAGAGTAAGAGGCCATGAGGAATTTGTTTTGTTTGATGCGTGCATTACTTTAGTGGGAGGGAATCAACAAGGATGAATAGGTTGTTTTAAGACGGAGTAATCTTCAAGTTGTTGATTTCATCAATAACCTGCTTGTTAACTCCATCCGGTAGAATCTCGGAATCTCGGAGAAAATTAGGTTGATTTGTTGAAGTGAGAAGCCGAGCCCACATCCTGTCGGTCAACTTTACGGTGTTCTGAGTCTCTGTTACTCGCTGAAATATGGAAAGCACATGCTTGTAAGAAATCAGTGTTGCTAAATCAGAAAAGTTTGGTCGAAAGACCCAAGCAAACAATTTAATCGGAGTATACATCCAAAACATTCGATTTTTTTTATGCAAACTGAGCGAAAGGCAAAGAATACATGTTTTAGGCACACAATTCGGGAAACCTTGTTTATCTAATCTCTTCCAATCAAAAGCATGTCTGCCAATACATGTGATAACAAATACTCCAAAATATTTAATATTATTTGTAAAATGGGCTTACGCTAATAGGAATATAAGAATGTCTGCTGTTTACAGGTCCGACAGTGAATCCAGTGTATCCAGCCATGGCTCCATGCACAGCACTATGAGCAAGAAGGGTACAATAGATATTATCCGACGCGTTACTTGGAACGGCTCGAATCATGTATGTAGGATCTGCAGAAGTTTCATATACATTGAGAAGCAGAAGTTTAAAGTTAGAAGGACAAGCACATATTCAAGGATAAACTCATCCACTCACGGGACTTTAATGGATGATGATAATTGACAGTAAGAATGAGTTCCAAAATTGGTGAGATAAAACTAAGACCTAACAAAATGCAGAAGTTGACAGTTCACTAATGCAAATAATATCCTATTCCCAAGAAAAATACGCAAGAAATATGCATTTAAAAAGTGTGTGCGCCTGCAACTAAATGAGAACGGATTAACAAAAAAATCGGATCCGCATCGAGCTGAAACATCAATATATTTAATTGTAAGTGGCACGTTATATATATATTGTGAAAGCTTCCAGAAATGTTAAGACACTAAAGCTATCTACATGAGGTATTGCTGATGAATTGAATTTGAACTCGTAACTTTCTGACCATTATTTAAGCCATCTCCACTCACTTAATGACGTTTCAAAATATAGCCACTATCACGCAAGAATTAACAATTGAAAAAAACACAGAACAAAAATTTCACAGCAAAAATCTCCAATTACAGAGGTAAATATTAATCAATCTCTAATAGACGAAAAGGTAAAGATATATATATATAGAGAGAGTTTCTTTCAAGTGCCCACCAATGATGTGGCACTATTCTATTGGACCTACAATTTATCACATCCAATAAAATAGTGTCACATCATTGGTGGGCATGGTAGGTGGGCACTTGAAAGAAACTCTATATATATATATATATTTTGAATAAAAAAAGGTAAAGATATTTTATGACTGTTACAAGACAAATATGAAAACCATATACAAAATTTACATCCTAGAGTGACCAAACGAAAGCAGATCGGCCAAAGTTTAGGAAAAATCATGTAAAAGTTTGATTACCTATATATTTCATATTTATTTCCATCTTCCGGACATTTGTAAAGTGATCCTGGGAAACAAAACAAGAACAGGAAATTTAGATGCACTGAGAATTATTAGAAAACTCAAACAGAAATCAAGACCTTGATATATAACATATTACGTACACATGCAAGGCAAGAACTTGCACAATATCAGGACATAGCTCCTTAGCATCATGAATGGCAATATAATTATGTTTACAAGATGATTCTGATGATGAATGGAGACTAACCAAATTTATCTTGAAAAGAATATCCGTACATGTTATTACCTATCTGAAATTTACTTCATATAAATGCATATAACAGACTTTTAATATGGTGAAAGACAGATTCAGAAAATGGGAAAAAATGACAAAATAAATCACATTATTTTATTATTTATATGAAACATTGAAGTTCAAGGACCATGATTACGAGAAGAAACAAGTAATACAGAGCCAAAATGGCCAGCATATTCAATTAAAATTAGTTTTTATTAAACAATTTGAACTGACTAAAGATGTGCACACATGCATATGCATATGATATTATCTGCAGGATACCTTAATTTTTTGTGTTAACCAGAGGCCAACATCCAATAGTAGTAGCCTGTTCCCTGATGCATCTTTCTCACCGACAGCATGCAAATTCGGAGCAACATATTCCTGTCCCGCTCCTTCAGCCAACACAATTACCATATGCTTATTTTCTTTGAGTCTTTGGTCAACAAATTCAAAGAGCCCACCTGGGCCTTCCAAATAGAATGGGGATTCTGGAATTAAGCAACAATCCTGTCATGAATTAAAAACTATAAGCAGGCCAAACAATGTTAAAACTATGGTGCAGTCACACCCCTCTGACATATTCGATGTCCATAACTAGTACGTCATCTTCCGTAATGTCGATAATTGTCTTATAATGGTAATGGTGTATTTTATAATTTTCAATAGCAAACTAACCACAGTTCCAACATTTCTTTCAGTGTTGATAATCTTATTGCAAAATTTTTAAGATAGATGAACACATCAAACAGCAGATTAAATATATATATATATATATATATATAAAACACAAATAAACAAACAAACCAACCTATATGACTAATGACATGATATACAATTTTCCGTGATTGAGATGAATAAAAGAGAGAAATGAACAATGGAGTGCTTCAGATGGATGGATTCAAGGTTTTCTTACCACGTCTCGACTGGCCAAAGTTGCGTGCATGGCAATGAACCCTGCAGAATAATTACGCAATCATGAAAAGTACAACAGACATTAGTGGGCAAATTTTGCACCAAGATACCATCAGCTGCTTTCACAGTGTTCAATCCCCTTACCACTGTACCGACCCATAAGTTTCACAATTCCAACACCATTTTCGATGCTCTCAACTTCCACATGTGCCGCATTTATTGCTCTTTGAGCCTCCTCCACGGCAGTATCAAAGCCAAACGATTTGTCTATAACCTGTTTATTGCATTACAGGAACAAAAACAAGAAACTGAAAAAAAAACATCCAAAAGATGTAGTTCCTCATAAATTGAGTTAAATATAATCAAGATAATCACAATCACAGCAGAACCTAGAACTTAGAATCTACAAGAACTTATGTCAAAA
Source organism: Henckelia pumila (assembly GCF_033568475.1). Lineage (NCBI taxonomy): Eukaryota > Viridiplantae > Streptophyta > Magnoliopsida > Lamiales > Gesneriaceae > Henckelia > Henckelia pumila. The sequence goes on from NC_133123.1 coordinate 216,730,663, forward strand.
ATTTGCCGCTTCCATTCAAGTGTAAAGAGAATTTCCCATTCTGCACGTGGCACCTCAGCTCAACAAGGTCGAAACAATCATACACCAATGATGCCAAATTAGGCACTTTCATGAGCCAAGACATTTTCATAATGACACATTAAAATTATCAGTTGTTTAAATGACAGGGGAATATATGTATTGGGTCAAAATCCTCAGCCCTAACAGGTGTACCCAATTTAAGATACCCTAATATTTAGGTTTAAGATAAGCAATCTGTCATGGGCTCGGCCCAAAAAGACAGTTTACAGGTATGCACACATGGGAAGTTCAAGGTAGGCAACAAGAAGTTTTGGAGTCATGGGAGTCTTGCTTTTGTTACGTTTGAATTTTAGGCTTTGGTTTATCTCGTTTTTTTCTTTATCCTAGGCTTAGTTGGTCTTATCTTGTTCGTTTATTGAGTCCATAGAGTGTAAGGAGTCTATCTTCTATTTTATGTATAAATACGGCTATTGGTGATGAATAATAACTTGATCATTTCTCCATAACCAAGACTCCAAGAGTTATAAGATCGTTTACGTCAAAAAAAAAAAGAGTTATAAGATCGTGGGGTTCTCTTCCATGAGCCCTGAACCATGTTCACCATAGGCAAACAAGGCCCAAAGACTGCAAAGCACCAAGAGATCACCGATCTTCACGATCGACCAGTCTCTAGACCCATAACACGATCCTACGTGCGAAATCACAACACAATCTTCGCAGTGTTAGGTAGTGTTTGGAAATGCTTAAAATGATGACCTCCCACTATGATAAGAACTTGATGTTTGCATGGGTTTTCATGGTTTCTTTAAAGTTTAGAATCACACACACATCGACAAGGATGGTATCATAATTTTTAATTAATATAAAAGATCACAAATCCGGGGTTTAGCGTGAAAAGAGCAAAAGATCAGAAACGTAAAACTCACAGCTATATCATTATCAATCGTTTTAGGAATTCCAGCTACTGCCACTTTGAGCCCACGCCTCTCCACTTCCTTCAATGCATATAAATCAGCATTCCACAGAAGTATTAGGAAAATAGCTTGAAAGTAAAATCAACACCTTAAAAATTGCAGCAGCCCCTTTTTGAGTACCATCGCCTCCAATTATGTAAACCTGGACTCCATAAATATTTTCAGCAGTTCCAAAATTAATAAAACAGCTTTATGGTTAAAATATAAACACCTGGTTTATTTTCCGGTCGTGAATATTGTCAACTATCTTGTTGGTATCATGACCTCCTCGGGAAGTTTGCAGGAAAGTTCCACCACGCTTGTGGATATCATTTACAGATTTCGGTGTCAATTGAATGGTATTTTTTGAATAGAACCCTCTATATCCTCCCTGAAAGTTGTCATCACCTTTAATCGAGTCAGGTGAGATTAACTACCGACAAGTTGACAGGATACTGCATTAACTTAAAGACAATTTGCCTCGTAAGGACTAAGAGATTAAACAGGCCACTTATGAAAACTCAGGCATGATAACAAAGAAATGTCAAAGATCGAAAGCATGACATGGTTATTATTATTTTTTATGTTATAGATCCAACATCAAGCCATGAAGCAGAAAGCCATCATCTTGATTTACAGAATTTCTACTAACACTAATGGATATCAGTTGTTTAAGAAGTGATAACATTAATAGGGCATACAAAATGCTATTCAACAATAATGGGCAGGACGCATTAAGGATGATTAGATAGAAATGAGAACTCTATCACCAACTTAGGTGAAAAAGTGAAGAAACCTATCATTGAGTTATTTCAAACTTCCAAGGTCGAGATAATGAGAACGAAAGATTAAGAAAGAAGATTACCTGAATTCCTAGAATATCATCAACTCCATACATATAATTCAAACCACATACTATCTCACGTATAACTGTATTAATTCCTGGGCATAAACCTCCACAGGTCACGACACAGGCACGAACTTCCTCTGGTGTAAAGAAAACCTAAATTTAGAAAAACAAATATTTAGACAGCGTATGGGTGAAACACCACTTTTCCATTTCTCGCAAATTAGCAACAATGTCAATCTAACTAGTTTAGAAAGTTTGCATGCCTTTTCTCGAGGTCCTGCTCGACGAAAATGTACTCCCCTTGGACTGTCCTTCTGAACAACTATCTAAACACAAAAAATAACGTTCAAATGATTAAATTTCCACAGATATACATAATGTTGTCAGCCAACGTCAAGAGTGAAAAGGTTTCTACCCCCTGCGCCACCACATCTTCAGGGCTCACAAATGTCTTCCTGCCACAGAAGAGCGATGAATGATTCCTCTTAATACAAAAAATTGGCAAACACAACACTCAAGAGTAAGAAGCCGACTTACTTGATGGCGTAAGCTTGGCTTTTCTTCAAAGGATTAGGATACAACTACTCAAATGGAAAATTACACAAATGAACACCCAAATATACAATAAATACTGAATAAATAATAACATGATAGACAATATGTAACATCAAATAATACCGGCAAATTGGGAAGGTGATCAGTGAGGTGCGGGATGTCTTCAAGAATAAAATCATCATTTCCCTCCTTATCAACAGCAATACCACCATCATTGGACAAATTTGCTCTGATCAAGCAGTACTGCCTCGAAATCAATGGCCTTCTGGGATCAATTTTATTCCTGCGGGCAAAACTAGAACTGTTGGCAATACAAAAAGAATTGGATCTATTCCAACCAAAATCCGGTTGAATCGAATAGGCCGTGAAAAAAAATGTTGTAGTTCGAGCGATCTCCATGGCAAAATTAGAAGCCAACAGCAAGCAGGTTAAGGGACTGGGCGTGGGCGTATGAAGATGATGAAGCTTGGCGGCCAATGCAAATCTATATACATCTGATTTGACTTGCAAGGAATATTCAAGCTCACCATTTGTGTTCAGATTAAAATCGAAATTACAAATACACCCCACCTGCTTATTTATTTACTTAAATTTTTTTTTTGAAAAAAAGTAAAAAATTGTAAGTAAAGAAACAAATGTTTTAGTAAATAGCTAACAATTTTATTTATTTCACAAAAAAATTTGAAGTTTCAACAAAGTTTCAAATATAAGAGATGTTTAAGGTTGGTAATTGAAAAAAAATATAATGAATTATTTGACCATCAGTGAAGAAATGAGATGAATATTAAGTTTTATTCAATAGTTAATTTTGCTCATACATTTATTTTGGATTTGTAAAAGTGTTTGTAAAAATTTTTTAATTTCAGTTTCCAAATTTTCTCCCATATGTGTATCAATCATGGATGAGAAGGTAATAAAATTAATTAAAATATAAAACATCATTAATTTTTAATTCTTTAAGTTCCGTTTGTATGCATTAAAGTTTATATTTTGTAGCATCATGATATCATTTTGAATATTGTGTAAAATTGAGTCAAATTTGGACAAAAAAATGTTTCTAAATCTAATAAAATTGGGTTTTATTTACTAGTTTTCTAATGTTATGTAGTGACTCTTTCTAGATCAATTACTGAGCAGATATTTAAGCTTGTAATTTAACTTAAATAGAAATACAATTAGAGATAATTATGAAAACTTAAGTAATTATTAAACTGACAGAATACAACCGGTAACAACTGAACCCAGAGCTAAAACTAACACAACCAAATGAAAACATTGCAATAACAAAAATCCCACCTAAACTAAGCTGCTGGTAACCCCTGCATCTAAGTCTTGGTCACCTACTACGCATAGGTTCAATTTCTGGGAAACCTGCAACTGTCCCGTTGAATTAGGTATCCACAAAACAACCAACGACGTGAGCGATAACAACTTTCAATGAGAAAATACGAGAATACACATGCTTTTGAGTGTGAAAACTAGGAAATTTCCCCTTAATTGGAAAAACTCAGTCCACACTCAACTGCTTAGTTATGGGATGAACAAGTCCAAACCCACTACCCTAGATTTTAGAGCCCATGAAACCACATGCCCACTGATAAGTGCATTTTATATGCATTATTTTGTGTTATTTTTAGGTTTATTTGACATGCATTCATATTGTCTCGTGTGTGTTTTATGTGTTTTATTTATGTTTTATTTCATGCTTTGCATTTCACTCCCCGGATTTTATTTGTAGGAAAAATGGACATTAAAGGAGTTTTGCGGTTATGGAACGATGCAGCTGCGTTAATGTTATTGGAAGAGAATGAAGATGCGCATTGTGGGGACCCGGGTTGCTAATCTTATCTTAGGGCAATTTATTGTAATTAACAATAATCAAGTACTCAAAAGAAATATAGAAACAAGAGTCAAATTTTTTTTTTTTTTTTTTTAAAAAGGCAGGGTCTCACTCGATCGGTGAAACTTGGCCGATCGAGCGAGCTCAAATGCTCAAACGCTCTGTTTCAGAATTTAAGGCCTCGCTCGATCGGTGAATTTCTACCGATCGAGCGAGCAACAAATCTTGCTCCTCTATTTAGCACAATAATGGCCTCGCTCGATCGGTGCATTTCGACCGATCGAGCGAGCCTAAAATGCAGAAACTTCTGCTGCTAAAATTCTGCTGTCAAGACTTGAAAAAAAATCACATAATCTGATATACATGATACAAAATCAAATACATGTCATCTTATAACCTCTTACAAGCTTCTAAACATCATATACATAAACTAGCATGTGTTCAAACCACAATATACAAAGTTCTTGTATCAATTCTAGCATGATTTATCAACTCAAAATACAAGTCTTGCTACTAAAACCCATGTCCTCACTTGCTATGCTTCTATCTTGAGCTATCCTTGTTTTTTCTGACTAGCTCCTGCCCTACCTATTGCCATGCACACATACAAAACAAAGCAATAACCGGATAACTCCGGTGAGAATAAAATCCCAGTATAAACAACATAACATGCAATAGAGATAGCATCTCACCTAATGCTATAAAATACATGCAATGCATGTTTGAAGAATAGGCTATCAAATATGCTATCAAAGGCTTGGTTCTTTGGGATCCCGAGGAATAAAATAACTATCAAACCACCGACACTCCCAATCGGGGTGGCATCAAGTATTTTAATCCTCTGACTTTGGTGCAATTATAGAGAGTCTTCTGGCTCTGAAAGCGAATGATGCAATCCATGCCACTCAACTACAATCCGCCAAACGTCATATGCACTCTAGGCTTTGAACCCTCTGTGCTTATTAGGCTGGAGTTCAAGATGAATGCAACATATACTGTATGCATTAAAGGCTATAAAACATCTTGAACAACTAATCACATAAGCAAGCAAAGCAGGTAAAACATCTAATCACATAAAACATATAAACAATTAAGTATGTGATTAACAAGGAAATACTCGAAACGATAGCTATTTCGAGTGTTCTATCCCATCTGGATTAGCTGTCATTTATACCTTTCAATAACACGTCTGAAAGTACTTCAAGTCTGAAAAGACATCAATGATAAAGCATATCAAACGGTTGCTCAAGTTCTCAACTCAAACTCAAATACAATGCTAGCAAACCTTGCTTCAACTTCTTCTCGTTGCGACTCGGCACTCTCGATTCGTAAATCTTCAATTGAAAGCTGAGAAATAACATGTTAAAGAGCTAACAAGATCATATGCAACTCAAACCATGCTTCTTTGAATCAAGAATATCAAAGTCTTGACATTTTGCAAATCGACGGCGTAACGGCTACAAACCGGCAATCCAAACAATATCCAAAACAAGATATCAATCCCAACAACTCATTATATCAACTCAATCTCATCAAAAACATCATATTCAGATAAGGTAGGGTTCGAATTTAGCTTGCTAAAATCATATAAAATCCGAACGATAGTATTTTTCCGAACCTTCTGCGAATACACGATCGGTACAGCTGATATACGCATATATCGTAAAATCATAATTTTCCATCTTTCACATAAAAATAAAATCTGAGAAAAGTGAATGAAACTTGTACCAAATCGAAGGTCTCGGAGCGGTGATCGTAGATATATATTTCTTTCGAATTTCTGACTACCGGATCGCGAGTTATCGAAGCTTTTGCGGAATGAAAACAATGAAAATGGCGTTTGGAACCTTTCAGCTGTGTTTCTCTGCCTTTCTTTTCTTTTCATCTGATGATACACGTGAAGAGGAGATAAATATAAGCATATTTGCAGTTTAGTCCCTGAACTTTTTGCTATTTGCAATTCAGTCCCCGGAAAAGCGATTTAATTCAATTTCAATCCTTTTCAATTTAAGAATATTAGAATTTAATTCTAAACTCTAAATATTCCCAAATTAAATATTTTTGGATTAAAATTAAATAATCCCGGGCCTTACATTTCTCCCCCACTAAGACATGAGTTCATCCTCGAAATCATAAGCAAGCTGTATAGATAATCTGTATACACATAAGAGAATAAATAGCATAAAGCAGAATAAGAACTCACATCAATGAAACAACTCTGGAAATCTCTGTCTCATATCTGACTCAGTCTCCCAAGTCGCTTCTTCAGTGCCATGTCGACTCCACTGAACTTTGACTAGCTGAATCGTCTTGTTTTTGAGTTGTTTATCTTTGCGATCAAGAATCTGAATAGGTTGCTCAAAATAACTAAGAGTTTCGTCAAGTTCAGCTTCATCAGGTTGGAGAATATGGGAAGGATCAGGCTGATACTTTCGAAGCATAGAGACATGGAATACATCATGAATACCAGACAAAGATGGAGGAAGAGCGAGTCGATAAGCAAGATCTCCTATCTTCTCGATAATCTCATATGGACCAATAAAACGTGGAGATAACTTTCCTCTCTTGCCAAATCTGACTGTACCTCTAAATGGAGAAATCTTCAAGAAAACTCTGTCTCCCTGATCAAAAGATAGAGGTCGTCGTCTTATATTTGCATACTTTGCTTGTCTATCTTGAGCTGTTTTCATTCTTTTCTGAATAAGCTTTACTTTCTCTGTCATTTCTCGGATCATATCTGGCCCAACATCTGGTACGTCTGAGATATCATCCCAATACAACGGTGATCTGCATTTCTTTTCGTACATTGCTTCAAAAGGAGACATCTCAATGCTCGTCTGATAGCTGTTATTATAATAGAATTCTGCAAGTGGTAATGAATCTTGCCAACTAGTACCAAAATCTAGTACTACAGCTCGTAACATATCCTCAAGTTTCTGGATAGTCCGCTCTGACTGTCCGTCTGTTTGAGGATGATATGCTGTACTCATATGCAATTGAGTACCAAGAGCTTGTTGAAAGCTATGCCAAAAGTGTGATGTAAATCTAGGGTCTCGATCTGAAACGATAGATTTAGGCACACCATGTAATCTTACCACTTCTCTGACGTAGATTTCTGCCTTCTGATCATGTTTGTACGTCATTCTGTACGGAATAAAACATACTGATTTCGTCAAGCGATCAATAATCACCCAAATGGCATCATACCCTCTGGATGAACGTGGTAGTTGTGTAACAAAATCCATGGAAATGTGATCCCATTTCCATTCTGGAACTGATAGACTCTGCAATTGACCACCTGGTTTCTTTCTTTCTGCTTTTACCTGTTGGCAATTCAAACATTTAGACACAAAATCTGTGGCATTTGCTTTCATCTGTTTCCACCAATACTGTGTCTTCAGATCATTATACATTTTCCTGCCATCAGGATGAATACTGAATCGACTGCTGTGAGCCTCTTTCAATATCTGCTGTTTCAAGTTTGAAACATCTGGAACAACAAGTCTGTTATTCACATATAAAACATCATCAGCACTGACCTGATATTCAGATTGATGTCCAGACCTGACAATAGCAATATAATTCTGAATATTCTGATCCTTCTTTCTGTGCTTCTTTGATTCTCATTAACAGTTCTGGCCCAGCTCGTATATTACAAACACGGATAGGTTGCATATCTGTTTCAAATATTAATCCAGAAATACAACAATCTTCCACCATTTGAGATACACCTATCGTAGACAAGGATAAAGAACATACCTTTCTACTTAATGAAAGAGTGGGTGCCCGGTGAGCCAACTTGTGGCTAAGGGCTTTGATGACTCTTTGTATAAACAATCTGTTGTTTAATATAATTTACACTTTTATTAATGGCAATGACTTTGTCTTTCTTCATATTGTGATATTGTGATATACTATCGTTGTTTTGATAAAGACCTTGAATATACTATAGTGTATGTAAGATGTGATAGAACATGGAGATGTCTATCATGAAACACATCTTATAGTCACTGTATATTCTAAACTGTTCCTAGTCGATTGAGCCGTCCGATAATAAGGATAAGGATCGCTCGAGTTTGAGACTAGCATTTGCGATGCAGAGTACCACGTTTCATTGGTAAGGAACATAGAGATGTTCGAAGCATGCAAATGGATATTCATATGATGAATGATCGAACTACCCTATCCGGACTTTCCAAGTGGTTATCACTTATCGAGTGGATATAGTCCGCGATTTTGGTTGTACACCATTAGTCCTTACTACTTGAGACATCATTGAGACTCTATATGCTAGTACTGTGCTTTGACTCGTTTACCGACTCTATTGGGGTCATCAGGTGTCGGGATTGGGTACAGTTAACACATATAGGAGTCGATGCTTTGTTGTCAAGGATTCACCACATACTTGCGAGTGTGGATATCCTATGCGATCTGAGGAGATATTAGTGTGACGAATCTCTGGCCAGAGTACATGATGTGATTTAAGAAATGGTTTCTTAGTAGCACATGCGATGTCACTATTTGATCTTCAAGATGCATTGCATAGTTATCGAATCTCGAGCGACTCTCGATATACCAATGGTTGTTGATTCGATCGGGATATATGGATGAAGTGACCGTACTGTACGCTAACCAAAATCTACTGGTTCTTGTAGGCACTATCAGTGATACCTAGGGAATCATGGGGCGATGTTGCTAGGCGCTCATACCATGATTCGATGGGCAAGTCGGAAATTGTTGTTCCGAGTCACAAGGAGTTGTGAGCTCACGGCTAGCTGTATCCCTGAACCATTGAGGGTCACACAGTGTAATGGATTTTTAATCCCCGTTGAGATAGTTAAATTTAAAGAGTTAAATTTAATGAACGAAGAAGTTGGACTTCTTATTTAAGAGTAGAGGAGTAAGATTTCCTAAAATGACATAGGGATGGCCATTTTTGGAAATCACTGAATTCGGATTTGGAAAAATTTATCTTGACTTTAAAAGGTGCAGAAATGGTTTCTGTGCACATTGGTGAAATCGGTTTATCAATCGGAGTCACGATGAATTTTATATTAATTTCTGAACATGCGGGCTTTGCTTGTCGGGCTTGAACTTATGACTAATGGGCCCTAAGCTGTTAGTGGCCTGCATTATAAATAAGTTATTGCAGTACAGAAATTACACACAACAGGTCACAAGGATTTTTCGAAAACCCTAGTCTATTTTTAAAGGTGGCCGTCCCCCCTCTCTCCCTCTACTCGAGAAAAATCCAGCCTGTGATTTTGAATTACAGTCTGGTTTAACGGATCAAATTCGTTAATCTCTTCGTAGAAAACTTCTGATAGATTTTCTAGTGCAATCTATCAGAGGGATTAAATCTCTGTTCGTGGACCTGATTGAAGAACAGTTCGTCCATCAGTTCCAGGGATATACAACAAGAGAAGAGAAATCTGTTGGTATCCAAAATCTCGATTCGAGATTAAAGGTAAAAATTTTATAATTGTTATTTGATTTTTACGCACACAATTTAATCGTAAGGTTGATACCCATTATGGAATCGTTCCATACAAAAATTTTAAACTTCCGCTGCACCGGGTATCAATCATAATTGATCTGAACGCCGCGTTCTCCAACAGTGGTATCAAAGCCAGGTTTCTCAGATCAAGCGATTAAATTAATCGATTGTACAAAAATTTTTAGGCCTCGGTTTTTGAAACAAAATAAATATTTTAAAAATAAAAATTTTTTTTCCGGGCAAAAACCCGGGCAGCGATTGGATCGCTGCCCGGGAGGGGCAGCGATGGTCGCTGCCCCGGGCAGCGCACGGCACTGCCCTGCGCAGCGCTGGGCGCTGCCCTAGGGGCAGCCGGGCTGCCCGGCCCGGGAACGTCCCGGGCGGCCCGCGGAAAAAAATTATTTTAATTTTTTAAATTAAATTTTAATATGTTAAAATTCTATTTTTGGTCCGATCGAAAATTGTTTTGATTGGTCCACGAGGCGTCGGATCGAATTGTTCGAGTCTGAAAATTTTAAAATTGATTTTTGGATAAATTTGAATTTTTGGAAAATTTTAATATTTTATCCTTTAATTGAATTTTGAAATTAATTAATTTTTGGTACAATTGATGATAAGATATGATCTTATGGATATATTGAGTAAAATATGATTTTATGTATAAAATTGGATTTTATAGATAAAATATGATTTTATTTGATAAAAAGATAAAATATGATTTTATATGTAAAATAAGATTTTATGTATGAGATATGATTTTATCTTTTTTAAATTTAAATTGCCATTGCATGTTATCCAATAAATTAATTTTGAATTAAATGTTATTGGATAAGGATGATCGATTGCCATGACCAATTTTGTAGGTGTATGTTAGGAATTTACATTTGTTTTATTGTTGTTGGTTTTATTAATGAGCCTGGTTTATGACCCAATATGAATGTCATATGTAATAAAAGTGGGCTTGGTTTATGGCCCGTTCCCACCCCTTAAAAATGTATCCCCTACTTGTCATTGTTATTTATTGTAAATACATTAGATTTAGTGGGAGATCAAGATATGAAGATGGAGGTGGGCCCAGCAGACAATAAAGACAGAAGAAATGTAAATTGGAAGCAAATGTAATAGGATTGCATTGCATACTGCATATTACCTAGGATTGGACTAAGACTCGTGATTGGCAACCACGGGTCGATTAGAAATGGAATCGATCATCCTATATAATATGTGATATTATAGTTTTATGCATGTTTTAGACATAATTGTGTGAATCCGGCAAGCATACAAAATTTTAAAAATGATGAGACAAATTTTTATAATTAAAAATCCCTCATTTTAAATATGATTTAAAATTGATATCAAGATAAATAAAGGAAATTTAAATTTGTTTAAATGTTCCTACCTTCCATCAACGATCAATGTATGAGATGCTACCCGCGGATACGGTCCGGCTCATATTATTGGGGGGGCCCGTTCGTCGGAAAGCTGTACATTGGATCGACACATGTTGTAAGTTGGGTGGAACTCCCATGGGATCGGCTCATATTAATGGGGGATCCACATGGCGACCGTCCATCACAACTTAATATTGATGGGTCATCTTGACATGTCACAATAAACGGCGTCATATTATTGGGCCCTTATTGGACATGAGGTAAAAACATGGAGGTTGCTTTGGAAGCAATTGGGCTCTACCATTTGAAAATTATGGTTGGCTGATATTATTCGGGACCATAAGTTTGTCAATTGGACTCCATGTTCTCACTAAGGAAAACAGTTTCCCGTTTTCACTAAGGGGTAGTGAAATCGTTAAAATAGTGGGAGTGAGATTCATAGAATAAATTTCGCCTATTTTATGTCTTAGTAAATTGCTTAAACAATCACTGATATTTGTCTGTTTCTTTTCAGTATTTCATACGATGAATTCGCGTAATCCACTTTTCTCGATCCTCGAACAAAATAAGTTGACTGGCGCAAACTATACGGAATGGTTCCGTAAGTTGAAGATTGTCTTGACTTCGGAGAAGATGCTCTACGTGTTAGAGAAATCTCCTCCGAAGGAAGCACCAGCTGACGTAAGTCCGGAGGAGTTAGCCAAGCTTGATACATGGTGGGACCATGATATCAAGACCAAATGCTATATGCAAGCCTCGATGTCTGATGAACTCCAGAGGCGATTTGAGGACACCGTGAATGCTGCTGACATTCACGTTCAACTCAAGGAACTTTTTGGGGCTCAATCGAGGGCTGAAAGGTTCGCTAGTATAAAGGAGCTAATGACGTGTCGCATGCGTGAAGGGACTTCGGTCCGAGATCATGGGGTACGAGTGATTTGGCTCATACAGAAGTTGGTAACCCTTGATTTGGTGTTGGAGCATGAACTCAACGTGGACTTACTACTTCTGTCTCTTCCTTCTTCGTTTGACGGATTTGTGGTAAATTTCAATATGAACAAGATAGAGGCCTCCCTTGAAGAGATGGTCAATATGCTTGTGACATATGAATCCACATTAAAGAAGGATAAACCGGCTTTCTTGGTGGGCTCCTCTTCTTCTGCTAAGAAGGGGCCAAGTACGAAGGGTAAGAAATGTTCTGCCCCACCCAAGAAAATCGAACCCGAGAAGAAGTACAAGACAAAGGCTTCAAACATGGAAAAATCCAAGGATGTTTGCCATTACTGCAAGAAGCCCGGTCATTGGAAGCGTAACTGCAAGGAATATCTAGAGCAGTTGCGAACTGCAAAGGGTATGTTCTATATTGAAATAAATGTTTCACTTAATACTACTTCTTGGGTATTGGATACCGGATGTGGATCTCACGTTTGCAATGATTTGCAGGTGATGACAAGAAGTCGCAGGCTTAGGATGGGTGAGAACCAGCTGAGGCTCGGAAATGGTTCCAGAGTTGAAGCAAAAGCCGTGGGAGATGTTTATTTAATTTTGCAGAACGGTTTTAAGTTACTTTTAAGAGATGTTTTATTTGTTCCGGATTTGATTAAAAACATTATTTCTGTTTCTATGCTTGATAGAGATGGTTATTCTTGCAATTTTGTGAATGGGATTTGCAATATTTACAAGAATGAATGTTTGATTGGAAATGGACAACTTGAAAACGATCTATACAACTTAAAACTAAAAGACGTTCCAATAAATTATGTTGATAAACCGACAACAACAAACAAAAGGAAAATCGATAGCGAAAACCCGGCAAACCTTTGGCACGCTAGGCTAGGTCATATTTCCTCAAGGAGGATGAACAAGCTAGTGGGAGAGGGCATGTTTGATATGTCTGATATTAACTCTCTACCTACTTGTGAATCCTGCCTAAAAGGAAAAATGACTAAATCTCCTTTTAAGGGGAAACCTGAGCGTAGTCAAAATCTGTTGGATTTGATCCATACAGATGTTTGTGGTCCATTTAGAGTTGGGACTCAATATGGCCACACCTACTTCATTACCTTTACTGATGATTATTCAAGGTATGGGTATTTATATTTAATGAAATATAAGTCTGAAGCATTTGAAAAGTTCAAAGAATTCAAGGGTGAAGTAGAAAACAAGCTAGGTAAAAGTATTAAAGAACTTCGATCGGATCGAGGTAGAGAATACTTGAGTACCGAGTTTTTGGACTATCTAAAAGAGAATGGGATTCTCTCTCAGTGGACTCCTCCTATGACACCACAGCTTAATGGTGTATCGGAGCGTCGTAATCGAACTTTGTTGGACATGGTTCGATCCATGATGAGCTTCACTGAGCTTCCACCTTCGTTTTGGGGCCATGCGCTTGAAACGGCGGTATTGTTGTTGAACAACGTCCACACTAAAGCAGTGGACAAAACACCATACGAGTTATGGAATGACAAAGCTCCTAAGTATTCGTACTTGAGGATTTGGGGATGTCCTGCTTACGTGAAGCAGACAGTGGGAGATAAGTTGGATAGTCGATCCAGCTTATGTTATTTTGTAGGGTATCCGAAAAATTCAATCGGATATTATTTCTATTATCCTGCTGAAACAAAGGTGTTTGTTTCAAGGAATGCCACCTTCTTGGAGAAGGAGTTCTTATTGGATAAGAAAGGCGAGATGATGGAACTCGAAGAAATTCGAGAAGAACCCGAAATACAAAATAACGATCCTACACCTCAGGAACCATTGCTGGACACGCCTGTACCTAGAAGATCCGAGAGGACTTCTAGACCTCCTATTCGATATGGTCTTCTTCTTGAAGGGGATCAAGATGAACCCGATGTTGGATATGATCCAAGAAACTTCAAGGAAGCAATTTCTGATGCGGATTCAAATTTATGGCTTGAAGCTATGCAGTCGGAAATAGATTCGATGCATACAAACCAAGTTTGGTCTTTAGTAGATCCTCCCGATGGAATTATTCCAATAAGGTGTAAATGGATCTACAAGAGAAAGCTTGGGCCTGATGGTAAGGTATTGACCTACAAGGCGCGATTGGTGGCGAAAGGTTATACTCAAAGACAAGGAGTTGACTATGATGAAACCTTTTCACCAATTGCAATGTTCAAGTCCATAAGAATCCTTATTGCCATAGCTGCATGGTATGACTATGAGATATGGCAAATGGATGTGAAGACTGCTTTTCTTAATGGAGACATTAAGGAAGAGATCTATATGAAGCAGCCTGAGGGGTTCATATCCATGGGAAGCGAGCATAAGGTATGCAAGCTTCAGAGATCAATTTATGGTCTAAAACAAGCATCAAGAAGTTGGAACCAAAAATTTGATGAAACAATAAAAGATTTTGGTTTCATCAAGAATCCGGAGGAACCATGCGTGTACAAGAAAGTAGTTAAGGATGCTGTGACATTCTTAGTACTTTATGTTGATGACATCCTACTCATTGGGAATGATGTAGGGATGTTGCAGTCAACAAAGATATGGTTATCAGGTAGATTCTCGATGAAGGATTTGGGTGAGGCATCCTATATTCTTGGGATACAGATCTATAGAGATAGATCTAAGAAAATGATAGGACTCACTCAATCAACCTACATCGACACCATATTGAAACGGTTTTCAATGGATGGGTCCAAGAGAGGACATATACCCATGTGTCATGGAGTTTCTCTATCCAAGTCTATGTGTCCCAAGACGGATGAAGAGATAGAGAAAATGACACATGTACCATATGCGTCAGCCATAGGTAGTATCATGTAAGGGATGATATCTACCAGACCGGATGTAGCATTTGCTCTGAGTGTCACGAGCAGATATCAAGCTAATCCCGGTCAAATGCATTGGAAAGCCGTGAAGGACATTCTTAAGTACTTACGAAGGACTAAGAATATGTTCATGGTATATGGAGGAAGAGAAATAAAATTGGAAGGCTATACCGACTCTAGCTTCCAAAGTGACGTGGATGACTCGAAGTCAACCTCTGGATTTGTGTTCATGCTCAATGGCGGTGCTGTCTCTTGGAAGAGTTCCAAGCAGGACACCACAGCGGATTCCACCACTGAAGCTGAATACATTGCAGCATCAGCTGCTGCTAAAGAGGCCGTTTGGATGAGGAATTTTGTCCAAGAGTTGGGCGTCATTCCTGAAGTTGTTGGTCCAGTCCCGGTGTACTGTGACAACACGGGTGCCGTTGCTCAGGCAAAGGAACCAAGGTCTCATCAAAGATCCAAACACGTACTGAGGAAATACCACATCATCCGGGAGATTGTGGAAAGAGGAGACATCACTGTCGAAAGAGTGGCCTCTGCAGACAATATCGCTGATCCACTTACTAAGCCCTTGCCAGGACCATTATTTGACATACATCGCGAAGCAATGGGTCTACGTAGTATGACTAGTTGGCTTTAGGGCAAGTGGGAGATTGAAAGAAGTGGGTGCCCGGTGAGCCAACTTGTGGCTAAGAGCTTTGATGACTCTTTGTATAAACAATCTGTTGTTTAATATAATTTACACTTTTATTAATGGCAATGACTTTGTCTTTCTTCATATTGTGATATTGTGATATACTATTGTTGTTTTGATAAAGACCTTGAATATACTATAGTGTATGTATGATGTGGTAGGACATGGAGATGTCTATCATGAAACACATCTTATAGTCACTGTATATTCTAAACTGTTCCTAGTCGATTGAGCCGTTCGATAATAAGGATAAGGATCGCTCGAGTTTGAGACTAGCATTTGCGATGCAGAGTACCACGTTTCATTGGTAAGGAACATAGAGATGTTCGAAGCATGCAAATGGATATTCATATGATGAATGATCGAACTACCCTATCCGGACTTTCCAAGTGGTTATCACTTATCGAGTGGATATAGTCCGCGGTTTTGGTTGTACACCATTAGTCCTTACTACTTGAGACATCATTGAGACAATATATGCTAGTACTGTGCTTTGACTCGTTTACCGACTCTATTGGGGTCATCAGGTGTCGGGATTGGGTACAGTTACAACACATATAGGAGTCGATGCTTTGTTGTCAAGGATTCACCACATACTTGCGAGTGTGGATATCCTATGCGATCTGAGGAGATATTAGTGTGACGAATCTCTGGCCAGAGTACATGATGTGATTTAAGAAATGGTTTCTTAATAGCACATGCGATGTCACTATTTGATCTTCAAGATGCATTGCATAGTTATCGAATCTCGAGCGACTCTCGATATACCAATGGTTGTTGATTCGATCGGGATATATGGATGAAGGGACCGTACTGTACGCTAACCAAAATCTACTTGTTCTTGTAGGCACTATCAGTGATACCTAGGGAATCATGGGGCGATGTTGCTAGGCGCTCATACCATGATTCGATGGGCAAGTCGGAAATTGTTGTTCCGAGTCACAAGGAGTTGTGAGCTCACGGCTAGCTGTATCCCTGAACCATTGAGGGTCACACAGTGTAATGGATTTTTAATCCCCATTGAGATAGTTAAATTTAAAGAGTTAAATTTAATGAACGAAGAAGTTGGACTTCTTATTTAAGAGTAGAGGAGTAAGATTTCCTAAAATGACATAGGGATGGCCATTTTTGGAAATCACTGAATTCGGATTTGGAAAAATTTATCTTGACTTTAAAAGGTGCAGAAATGGTTTCTGTGCACATTGGTGAAATCGGTTTATCAATCGGAGTCACGATGAATTTTATATTAATTTCTGAACACGCGGGCTTTGCTTGTCGGGCTTGAACTTATGACTAATGGGTCCTAAGCTGTTAGTGGCCTGCATTATAAATAAGTTATTGCAGTACAGAAATTACACACAACAGGTCACAAGGATTTTTCGAAAACCCTAGTCTATTTTTAAAGGTGGCCGTCCCCCCTCTCTCCCTCTACTCGAGAAAAATCCAGCCTGTGATTTTGAATTACAGTCTGGTTTAACGGATCAAATTCGTTAATCTCTTCGTAGAAAACTTCAGATAGATTTTCTAGTGCAATCTATCAGAGGGATTAAATCTCTGTTCGTGGACCTGATTGAAGAACAGTTCGTCCATCTGTTCCAGGGATATACAACAAGAGCAGAGAAATCTGTTGGTGTCCAAAATCTCGATTCGAGATTAAAGGTAAAAATTTTATAATTGTTATTTGATTTTTACACACACAATTTAATCGTAAGGTTGATACCCATTATGGAATCGTTCCATACAAAAATTTTAAACTTCCGCTGCACCGGGTATCAATCATAATTGATCTGAACGCCGCGTTCTCCAACACTTAAGGCATCTGCAGCTGCATTAGATTTTCTTGGATAATATTTAATCTCGCAATCGAAATCTTTCAATAAGTCAAGCCATCTACGTTGTCTCATATTCAATTCTGATTGCGAAAACAGATATTTCAAACTTTTGTGATCAGAAAAGATGTCAAACTTCTCACCATAAAGATAATATCGCCATATCTTTAATGCAAAGACAATAGCGGCAAGCTCCAAATCATGGATAGGATATCGAGTCTCATGTGGCTTTAACTGTCTCGATGCATAAGCAATAACATGCCTTCTCTGCATAAGCACACAACCCAGACCCTGGTGAGAAGAATCACAATATACAACAAAATCACCTGTACCTGATGGAATCGTCAAGACAGGTGCACTTGTAAGCCTTTTCTTCAACTCCAAGAAACTAGTTTCACAAGCTTCAGTCCAGACATACAGCTTATTTTTCTGAGTCAATTGCGTAATAGGCTTTGCAATGCTGGATAAATCTATGATAAAGCGTCTATAATAACCTGCCAAGCCCATAAAACTTCGTATTTCTGGCACTGATGTAGGTCTAGGCCAATTCAGAACAGCCTCGACCTTGCTTGGATCTACTGAAATCCCATCACCTGAAATAATATGCCCAAGAAACACAACTTTCAGCAACCAAAATTCACATTTCGATAACTTGGCATATAATTTCTCATTTCTCAAAGTCTGTAAAATAATTCTGAGATGTTCAGCGTGATCATCCACAGTCTTGGAATAAATCAAGATATCATCGATAAAAATAATGACAAAGTCATCCAAATATTTCTGAAATACCCTATTCATCAATCCCATAAATACTGCAGGAGCATTGGTTAAACCAAAAGGCATGACGATGAATTCATAATGTCCATACCTTGTTCTGAAAGCAATTTTAGGAATATCTTCATCTCTTACTCTCAGTTGATGATATCCGGATCGCAAATCAATCTTAGAATAGATAGCTGAACCCTGTAGCTGGTCAAACAAATCATCTATTCTAGGCAATGGATATTTATTCTTGATTGTTACCTTGTTCAATTGATGATAATCGATGCATAATCACATTGAACCATCTTTCTTTCGTACAAATAGTACCGGAGCGCCCCAAGGTGAAACACTCGGTCTAATGTACCCCTTGGCTAACAAATCTTCCAATTGATCCTTCAACTCCTTCAATTCAATAGGTGCCATTCTGTAAGGAGCTTTGGATCTTGGTTGTGTACCTGGCATTACATCAATGCTGAAATCTATCTCTCGGACTGGAGGTAAACCAGGAATTTCATCAGGAAATACATCCGCAAATTCATTCACAACTGGAATATCTGTTACTGTTGGACTGTATTTCAACACATCGATTGCATAAATCAGAAATCCTTTCGCACCTTTATGCAATAAACGGGTCATAGATAGCACAGATATCAAAGGGATCTTGGCTCAAGAACCCTTACCGTAGAATTTCCATTCTGATGCCATTTCTGGTCTAAAACGGACTACTTTCTGGAAACAATCCACAGTTGCCCTGTACTTGGTTAACATGTCTATACCGACAATACAATCAAAATCTGATAATCCAAGTACTATACAATCTAGATCAATCACATTCCCGTCATATTGCAATGAACAATCTCGAATCATTCGAACAGATATAATACCTTCACCCAAAGGTGATAGAAACAATAGTAGGCAATGGCTCAGAAGATAAAGAATGCATCATAACAAATTGTTCAGAGATGAATGTATGTGATGCACCTGTATCTATCAAAACATAGGCAGGATAACCATAAATAGAGCAGTTACCTGCTATGACATCGTCAGGTGCTGCCTGTGCCTGTTCCTCAGTAAGTGCAAAGACTCGAGCCTGTTGTCTAGGTGGTTGAGTCACAGTCTGGCTTCCTCCTACTCTGGTCTGTTGCTGAGGTTGCTAAGGCTGGAATGAATGCACTGATTGCCTTTCTACCTGAGGTGCTGGTCGAGAAGAACTTTCACCAATAGCTCGTTGGGGACATACTTTGGCATAGTGAACTGGTTGACGACAAATATTGCAATTACCGGACACACCTCTGCACTGTTCACTCGAATGTCTTCCACCACACTTACTGCAAAAGACTCCTGATTCACCAGTTCTCTGACCTGCCCTAAACTGTCTCTGTCCACTAGAACTAGAAGAACTACTGCCTGCCCTCTTGAATTGCTTTCCCTTTGGCCTGAATCGAGAATCCTTTCTGCCACTGCTTCCTCCCTCAAATCTGGGAGATGGTTGCTGAAACTGTGGCGGATTCTGTGGAATGAAAGTTGATATAGGCTGGGGAGATGGCTGTGGAATAAACGGTGCTCCTCTTTGTCGCAATAACCCCCCTTCTGCTCCCTTAGCTTTATTCAAGGCATCAGCAAAAGTGTTAGGTCGTACACTGTTCACCAAGGTAAACACATCGGGATTAAGGCCATTAATAAACTGATCTGCCATTGCTTCGTCAGTTGCTGCTATATGTGGAGCAAACTTCAAAAGACTTGAAAATTTGACCACATAATCTTCGATATTCAAATTGCCTTGCCTTAGATTGGCAAACTCAGCACCTTTATCCTTCCTGTAGGCGACTGGAAAGAAACGTTGATAGAACTCAGTTTTAAAGACAGTCCAGGTGATAATCGTACCTCGCTGTTCCAATGCCCGTTTTGTTGTAATCCACCAACTTTTGGCAACTTCATGAAGTTGATGTATTACCAGTCGGATACGACGATCATCTGTATAGTCAAGTGATTCAAACAGCTATTCTATATCTTCAAGCCAGTTTTCACAATCAACTGAATTTTCTGTTCCTTTCAATTTTGGCGGTTTGAAAGACTAAAATCGCTTCAACAAAGTTTCCATTGGAGTAGTAGTAGGATCCATAGGGTCAGCAGATGTACTACCCTGTGCATTATGAGGTTCAACCACTGCCGGTGGTACTGGTGCTGGTTCAGCTGGAGGAACAGTCAATGGATGTCTAGTAGCTGGTTCTTTACGGGGAGGCATATCTGATTGTCAAACAGATTAGTGCATAAACAATATCATATGCAACAATTTATTCCATCCTTCTCTGATAAGCATTTTCATGCATTCTCATGAGAATTCAGGGTCTGACTGAGGATAATCTGGAATACAATTGCATATATAGCATGCGGTAGCAATAAAAGCACATAATCATGCAATCACATAATTATTGCAATATAAAGCATGCTAGCATATAATGCACATAATCAGATACAACATGTAATCTCATACAATATCCAACAATCAAACAGACTCAATCTACCCCGCTCATCAACTTCTATCTCATTCCAAAAACTTATGCTCTGATACCACCTGTTTTGGGGACCCGGGTTGCTAATCTTATCTTAGGGAAATTTATTGTAATTAACAATAATCAAGTACTCAAAAGAAATATAGAAACAAGAGTCAAAATTTATTTATTTATTTTTTTTAAAAGGCAGGGTCTCGCTCGATCGGTGAAACTTGGCCGATCGAGCGAGCTCAAATGCTCAAACGCTCTGTTTCAGAATTTAAGGCCTCGCTCGATCGGTGAATTTCTACCGATTGAGCGAGCAACAAATCTTGCTCCTCTGTTTAGCACAATAATGGCCTCGCTCGATCGGTGCATTTAGACTGATCGAGCGAGCCTAAAATGCAGAAACTTCTGCTGCTAAAATTCTGCTGTCAAGACTTGAAAACAAATCACATAATCTGATATACATGATACAAAATCAAATACATGTCATCTTATAACCTCTTACAAGCTTCTAAACATCATATACATAAACTAGCATGTGTTCAAACCACAATATACAAAGTTCTTGTATCAATTCTAGCATGATTTATCAACTCAAAATACAAGTCTTGCTACTAAAACCCGTGTCCTCACTTGCTATGCTTCTATCTTGAGCTATCCTTGTCTTTTCTGACTAGCTCCTGCCACACCTATTGCCATGCACACATACAAAAAAAGCAATAGCCGGATAACTCCGGTGAGAATAAAATCCCAGTATAAACAACATAACATGCAATAGAGATAGCATCTCACCTAATGCTATAAAATACATGCAATGCATGTTTGAAGAATAGGCTATCAAAACTGCTATCAAAGGCTTGGTTCTTTGGGATCCCCAGGAATAAAATAACTATCAAACCACCGACACTCCCAATCGGGGTGGCATCAAGTATTTTAATCCTCTGACTTTGGTGCAATTATAGAGAGTCTTCTGGCTCTGAAAGCGAAGGCTACAATCCATGCCACTCAACTACAATCCGCAAAACGTCATATGCACTCTAGGCTTTGAACCCTCTGTGCTTATTAGGCTGGAGTTCAAGATGAATGCAACATATACTGTAGCGACCCTGCCCGGATCCGCTACCTAATTAGAGTTAAGACCATAATTAAACATGCATTAAATAAATCGCTGCGGAAGACTTAAATAAAAACAGACCGGCAGAATACAATCGGTTAAATAAATTCGATTTATACAACCAAATCGAATAAATAGCCTAAAGGCAAAACCTACAGCTAATCCTGCTGTCTTCACTGGTCACTGGCTACTCCAAGCTCCTGGTGCTCAATCCTGCACCTACACCTGCCCCGTCGAATGGGGTGTCCAAATACATAGAAAAGACTGGACGTGAGCTCTAAGCTCAATACGAAAGCACTGGGTAAAACATACAAATATGATGCATGCAAATGATAGGGTATCCATATCTGGGATAACTGTATATAATTGCTCAGTAATGGCGCCTAGGACATGAGTGGTACAACCCGGGGAGCAAACCCTGTCGACACTGCTCATTCCTATAGGACGTGGACTATGTCCCCAGATGCTAACTAACCCTGACCCGTCAGTCACTGGGCACTAGACATCAACTGTCCAGAGAGGGCTGAGCGGCCCTACGTGGCTCATCTCGCAAGATGGATAAACACAATATGATATGCACATGCTGCATAATAAATCACATACAAAATGCAACATATAAGCATGAAAAACCCGCTGGCAATCTCAGTCTGTACTTGCGTACCTTTCTACTGGTAGTTCCTAGCAGTCCCACTCTAGGTTCCAAGCCTACATCAGCTCTACAATGCAAATACCCATGCATCATTCATTAAGATCTAAAAGCCTTAACTAAGCTATTGCATACTCCTAAATAATTTAAGGAGACCATAGCTATACCTGCGTCCGTCGTCAGTTCGCTGATGGCGACTATCTCGCAGCTAGGGGTACACCCCTGCTGCAGCTCCACAGCCTTGAGCACTGCTCCTCTACACGAGCACTACTCCACTACTATGTCAGACACTGTCCGACTATACTAAAGTATATTTCCTACTCCAACTCTAAAATAAGAGTACCCAAAGCCCAAAATAGAGCTACTAGGGCGAAGGAGAGGAATTCGGAATTGGCAAGAAATGAGGAGCTCGGACCCTATATTTATAGTCGTCGATCGGAAGTTCCGTTCCTCGATCGGACGTTCCGTTCCGGCAGATCGGAAGCTCCGTTCCTCCGATCGGAAGCTCCGATGCCACATGTCAATCTCAACCACATGCAACCACACACCTGTCACCGACAGTCGATCGAAAGCTCCGATTGCTGATCGGAAGTTCCGATCTCCATGCTTCCGATATGGTTCCGATTTGGTTCCGATGTCACCAAGATCGGAAGCTCCGATCCTGGATCGGTGGTTCCGATCCCACTCGAGTCTTGGGGTCCTCTAAGCCATTTTTGAGTGTCCTGGATCCATTTCTGAACTCCGTTAACCCATTTGGAATTTTCTTAATCATGTTTTACTTAATCTAAACATGATTACATGATTAATATACTCATTAATCGCTAATTCTGGATACGGGTTACTTCATTCTCCACCCCTTAAAAGATTTCGTCCTCAAAATCTAGGGTAAAACCTCGAGAACGTACAAGAAACCTTGGCTCGAGTGTCTGGTCGAAATATCCTCCGACACACTCAGACTCCCGTCGAATTCTCTGCAAACTTCATTAATGCTAAACCGCATTAACATTTTCCCTAGCTGAAAATTTCTGCGCTACTGGTCGACAATCGAATTTCCTTAACGCTAGCGTATCGTAACACTGATACACCTTTCACTAGGACCACGATCTTCCTGACCACGAAGGATACAATACCCGCTTGATCAATATCATCGTCCCAAAGTAATTTTAGACTAACGAAGACCAAGTCATAACTTGTCTGGCTTACGACAATCATCGAATCACTAATCAAATTAACCATCTAATGGTTCCAAAAGTTCCCGGTGCTCAACACCTCTAGTTAGGAAACACTAATCCCAACATTGTGTTGACACATTCTAACATGAATCTCGCTTTAAGATAATCCAGTTGACTCAAGTCTATACTTCAACGTAACTGCTCACAATGTTCCCTAGACTGGTTACCCTCCCCACTCTCCCTGAAGCACAACCGGCTTCCCAAGGAATACTGGGAACTTAAACCATCATGTCTAGTACATTCTGCTGTCCACGTTTCTCAGTATAACCTCAACACTGTTCCCTGATGATAACTATCATCACTTGCAATTCATGACGCTACGTCATCTCGTAGCCATTGGCCTGCGAAATCACACATACATTGCAATGGAAGTCATCACGCCTCTGATGATCTACATCATCTCGATCATAGGTTATTCACCTCATGAATTCAATCGATAAACGTTCTCCTGATAGTTATACATACTCGCAATCACTGTACACACATCAAGACTAAGGCAAGCTCCCACCAATATGCTCGACTGGGACATTCCACAGTGCACAGACATATGGAAACGCTTTCTATTCCGTCTCGAAACTCGACAGTCATTGCACTTGGTATAACTCAACTCAGAGTCTTTGATAATACCATCAGTTCATACCAACCTCCAAAGGTTGAACATACTGATCCTGGAACTAAATCTCAACGGATTCTCAATAGTCAAATCGCTCCCTTGCCTAACGCATTAGTCTCGGCACTGAATGATCTAACTCGTCGATTCCCTAGTTAATCCTAGAAATACTTGTGTTCGAAGTAACTTGTCACGCAATGCATCTCTGATTGTCGTTCATTGCTAACGCGCAATATCTTTGACAAATAGTCCGCACGGATGTTACTCACGGCTTGAAAGAAATAACTTGATCCGTCACGATCTTGCGAAATCTTCTATCCCAAAGGCAAACCTCGTTGGCTACTAAGTCGATCCTTGACTATTTCTGTCATTTCAGAGGCATCATTCTTCACGCTAGAAGACTAGTGACACATCCTGCTAGATCTCGAGGATCAGATCCTAGATAATTTCACACAGATCAGACAACTGATATTTCCTTGCTAATGTCCACTAGCATTTCCAACTACTCGTCGGATCAACCACAACGGTGTACATAGATACCCTCACTAAACCGAAATGTCCGGTCAACAATCTTCACTATTGTTGTTCAATGGAAAACTCTCACATGAAACAATAACATGATCCTATCCTGACCTATTGCTATCACTAAGCAATTGATTGGATCAATATCAGCTTCTTTCATAACAAGAATTCACTATACTGGAAACTACCAACTCACTTGTTCGTCTCCACTGTCAAGTTAGCACCTAACTTGATCATACAAGTCCACTTGCAATCGTTCCCGATTATAACTGTTGGAAAACTGGCGAGTTCCCAGACCAATTACGATTGATACCCGGTGCAGCGGAAGTTTAAAAATTTTTCATGGAACGTTTCCATGGTATGGGTATCAACCGTTCATCGATTGAATTACGTGTGTGTAAAATTTAAATAACAATTAAATAAATTTTACCTCAAATCTCGCAACGAGATTAATGGACACCAACAGAACAATTCTGCTCTTGTTGTCTCTCCCTGGAACCGATGAACGCCTTCAATCAGGTCCACGAACAGAGGTTTAATCCCTCTGATAGATTGCACTAGAAAATCTATCAGAAGTTTTCTGCGAAGAGAATACACGAATTTGATTCGTTATTCCTTACTGCGATTCAAAATCACAGACCGGAATTTTCTCGGGCAGAGGGGAGGGGTCGGCCGAAAACGTTTTGAGAGGGGTAGGGTTTCGAAAATCCTGTCTCAAAAATTATGACCTGTTGTGTGTAATTTCTGTACTGAAATAACTTATTTATAATGCAGGCCACTAACACCTTAGGGCCCATTAGTCATAAGCTGGGGCCCGACAAGCAAAGCCCGCTCGTTCAGAAATTAATATAAAATTCATCGTGACTCCGATTGATGAAACGATTTCACCAATGTGCACAGAAACCATTTCTGCACGTTTTAAAGTCAAAATAAATTTTCCTGAATCCGAATTCAGTGGTTTCCAAAAATGTCCATCCCTATGTCATTTTAGGAAATCCTACTCCCTTACTCTTATTTAAGAAGTCCAACTCCTTAGTTCATTAAATTTAACTCTTTAAATTTAACTTTCTCAACGGGGATTAAAACTCCATTACACTGTGTGACCCTCAATGGTTCAGGGATACAGCTAGCCGTGGGCTCACAACTCCTTGTGACTCGGAACAACACTTTCCGACTTGCCCAACGAATCATGGTAAAGCGCCTAGCAACATCGCCCCATGATTCCCTAGGTATCACTGATAGTGCCTACAAGAACCAGTAGATTTTGGTTAACGTACAGTACGGTCCCTTCATCCATATATCCCGATCGAATCAACAACCATTGGTATATCGAGAGTCGCTCAAGATTCGATAACTATGCAATGCATCTTGAAGATCAAATTAGTGACATCACATGTGCTACTAAGAAACCATTTCTTAAATCACATCAAGTACTCTGGCCAGAGATTTGTCACACTAATATCTCCTCAGATCGCATAGGATATCCACACTCGCAAGTATGTGGTGAATCCTTGACAACAATGCATTGACTCCTATATGTGTCGTAACTGTACCCAATCTCGACACCTGATGACCCCCTCAGAGTCGGTAAACGAGTCAAAGCACAGTACTAGCATATAGAGTCTCCATGATGTTTCAAGTCGTAAGGACTAATGGTGTACAACCAAAACCGCGGACTTTATCCACTCGATAAGTGATAACCACTTGGAAAGTCCGGATAGGGTAGTTCGACTATTCATCCTATGAATATCCATTTGCATGCTTCGAACATCTCCATGTTCCCTACCAATGAAACGTGGTACTCCGCATCGCAAATGCTAGTCTCAAACTCGAGCGATCCTTATCCTTATTATCGGACGGCTCAATCGACTAGGAACGGTTTTAGAATATACAGTGACTATAAGATGTATTTCATGATAGACATCTCCATGTTCTACCACATCTTACATACACTATAGTATATTCAAGGTCTTTATCAAAACAACAATAGTATATCACAATATAACAATATGAAGTAATATAAAGTCATTGCCATAAAAGTGTAAATAATATTAAACAAAAGATTGTTTATACAAAGAGTCAACAAAGCCCATAGCCACACAGTTGGCTCACTGGGCACCCACTCTTACAATCTCCCACTTGCCCTATAGCCAACTAGTCATACTACGTAGACCCATTGCTTCGCGATGTTTGTCAAACAATGGTCCTGGCAAAGGCTTAGTAAGTGGATCAGCGATATTGTCTGCAGAGGCCACTCGTTCGACACTGATGTCTCCTCTTTCCACAATCTCCCGGATTATGTGGTATTTCCTCAGTACGTGTTTGGATCTTTGATGAGACCTTGGTTCCTTTGCTTGAGCAACGGCACCCGTGTTGTCGCAGTACACCGGGACTGGACCAACAAATTCAGGAATGACGCCCAACTCTTGGACGAAATTCCTCATCCAAACGGCCTCTTTAGCAGCAGCTGATGCTGCAATGTATTCAGCCTCAGTGGTGGAATCCGCTGTGGTGTCCTGCTTGGAACTCTTCCAAGAGACAGCACCACCATTGAGCATGAACACAAATCCAGAGGTTGACTTCGAGTCATCCACATCACTTTGGAAGCTAGAGTCGGTATAGCCTTCCAGTTTGAGTTCTCGTCCTCCATAAACCATGAACATATTCTTAGTCCTTCGCAAGTACTTAAGAATGTCCTTCACGGCTTTCCAATGCATCTGACCAGGATTAGACTGATATCTGCTCGTGACACTCAGAGCAAATGCTACATCCGGTCTGGTAGATATCATCCCATACATGATACTACCTATAGCTGACGCATATGGTACATGTGTCATATTCTCTATCTCTGCATCAGTCTTGGGACACATAGACTTGGATAGAGAAACTCCATGACACATGGGTAGATGTCCTTTCTTGGACCCATCCATTGAAAACCGTTTCAATATGGTATCGATGTAGGTTGATTGAGTGAGTCCTATCATTCTCTTAGATCTATCCCTATAGATCTGTATCCCAAGAATGTAGGATGCCTCACCCAAATCCTTCATCGAAAATCTACCTGATAACCATATCTTTGTTGACTGCAACATCCCTACATCATTCCCAATGAGTAGGATGTCATCAACATAAAGTACTAAGAATGTCACAGCATCCTTAACTACTTTCTTGTACACGCACGGTTCCTCCGGGTTCTTGATGAAACCAAAATCTTTTATTGTTTCATCAAATTTCTGGTTCCAACTTCTTGATGCTTGTTTTAGACCATAAATTGATCTCTGAAGCTTGCATACCTTATGCTCGCTTCCCATGGATGTGAACCCCTCAGGCTGCTTCATATAGATTTCTTCCTTAATGTCTCCATTAAGAAAAGCAGTCTTCACATCCATTTGCCATATCTCATAGTCATACCATGCAGCTATGGCAATCAGGATTCTTATGGACTTGAACATTGCAACTGGTGAAAAGGTTTCATCATAGTCAACTCCTTGCCTTTGAGTATAACCTTTCGCCACCAATCGCGCCTTGTAAGTCAATATCTTACCATCAGGCCCAAGCTTTCTTTTGTAGATCCATTTACACCCTATTGGAACAATTCCATCGGGAGGATCCACTAAAGTCCAGACTTGGTTAGTATGCATCGAATCCAATTCTGATTGCATAGCTTCAAGCCATAAATTCGAATCCGCATCAGAAATTGCTTCCTTGAAGCTTCTTGGATCACATCCAATGTCGGGTTCATCTTGACCCTCTTCAAGAAGAAGACCATATCGAACTGGAGGTCTAGAAGTCCTCTCGGATCTTCTAGGTGCAGGCGTGTGCAGCAATGGTTCCTGAGGTGTGGGATCGTTATTTTGTATTTTGGGTTCTTCTCGAACTTCTTCGAGTTCCATCATCTCGCCTTTCTTATCCAATAAGAACTCCTTCTCCAAGAAGGTGGCATTCCTAGAAACAAACACCTTTGTTTCAGCAGGATAATAGAAATAATATCCGATTGAATTCTTCGGATACCCTACAAAATAACATAAGCTGGATCTACTATCCAACTTATCTCCCACTGTCCGCTTCACGTAAGCAGGACATCCCCAAATCCTCAAGTACGAATACTTAGGAGCTTTGCCATTCCATAACTCGTATGGTGTTTTGTCCACTGCTTTAGTGTGGACGTTGTTCAACAACAATACCGCCGTTTCAAGCGCATAGCCCCAAAACGAAGGTGGAAGCTCAGTGAAGCTCATCATAGATCGAACCATGTCCAACAAAGTTCGATTACGACGCTCCGATACACCATTAAGCTGTGGTGTCATAGGAGGAGTCCACTGAGAGAGAATCCCATTCTCTTTTAGATAGTCCAAAAACTCGGTACTCAAGTATTCTCCACCTCGATCCGATCGAAGTGCTTTAATACTTTTACCTAGCTTGTTTTCTACTTCAGCCTTGAATTCTTTGAACTTTTCAAATGCTTCAGACTTATATTTCATTAAATATAAATACCCATACCTTGAATAATCATCAGTAAAGGTAATGAAGTAGGTGTGGCCATGTTGAGTCCCTACTCTAAATGGACCACAAACATCTGTATGGATCAAATCCAACAGATTCTGACTACGCTCAGGTTTCCCCTTAAAAGGAGATTTAGTCATTTTCCCTTTTAGGCAGGATTCACAAGTAGGTAGAGAGTTAATATCAGACATATCAAACATGCCCTCTCCCACTAGCTTGTTCATCCTCCTTGAGGAAATATGACCTAGTCTAGCGTGCCAAAGGTTTGCCGGGTTTTGACTATCGATTTTCCTTTTGTTTGTTGTCGCCGGTTTGTCAATACAATTTACTGGAACGTCTTTTAGTTTTAAATTGTATAGATCGTTTTCAAGTTGTCCATTTCCAATTAAACATTCATTCTTGTAAATATTGCAAATCCCATTCACAAAATTACAAGAATAACCATCTCTATCAAGCATAGAAATAGAAATAATGTTTTTAATTAAATCTGGCACAAATAAAACATCTCTCAACAATAATTTAAAACCATTCTGCAAAATCAAACAAACATCTCCAATGGCCGTAGCTTCAACTCTGGAACCATTCCCGAGCCTCAGCTGGGTCTCACCCATTCTAAGCCTGCGACTTCTTGTCATCACCTGCAAATCATTGCAAATGTGAGATCCACATCCGGTATCCAATACCCAAGAAGTTGTATTAAGTGACATGTTTATTTCGATATAGAACATACCCTTTGCAGTTCCCAACTGCTCAAGATACTCCTTGCAGTTGCGCTTCCAATGACCCGGTTTTCTTGCAGTGATGGCAAACTTGTTTAGACTTGTCCAATTTTGTATGTAACATTTTGCCTTGAGATCATGGTCCAACCATTTCTCTAGTTACATCAGCCGGGGCTGTTTTCGTAGAAGCCTTTTCTAACACTTAGAAAATCTTTTTCCGAACTTAGGACAATCTTAACTTATGGAATCATTCTGTATTGTTTGCGTCAATAAGTTTGTTTTGTTGGAGAACAGAAACAAGTGGATTACTGAGATAAAACAGACAATTATCGATGATTGTTTAAATAATTTACTAAGACATAAAATAGGCGAATTTAATTTTATGAATCTCACTCCCACTATTTTAACGATTTCACCACCCTCTAGTGAAAACGGGAAACTTTTTCCTTAGTGAGAACATGGAGTCCAATTGACAAACTTATGGTCCCGAATAATATCAGCCAACCATAATTCTCAAAAGGTAGAGCCCAATTGCTTCCAAAGCAACCCCCATGTGTTTACCTCATGTCCAATAAGGGCCCAATAATATGACGTCGTTTAAAGTGACATGTCAAGATGACCCATCAATATTAAGTTGTGATGGACGGTCGCCATGTGGATCCCCCAATAATATGAGCCGATCCCATGGGAGTTCCACCCAACTTACAACATTTGTCGATCCAATGTACAGCTTTCCGACGGACGGGCCCCCCAATAATATGAGCCGGACCGTATCCGGGTAGCATCACATACATTGACCGTTGATGGAAGGTAGGAACATTTAAACAATATTTAAATTTCCTTTATTTATCTTGATATAAATTTTAAATCATATTTAAAATGAGGGATTTTATTTATAAAATATTTGTCTCATCATATTTAATTTATTGCATGCATTGCCGGATTCACGCAATTTATGTCTAAACATGCATACAATCATAATATCACATATTACATAGGATGATCGATTCCATTTCTAATTGACCCGTGGTTGCCAATCACGGGTCTTAGTCCAATCCTAGGTGATATGCAGTATGCAAATGCAATCCTATTACATATGCTTCCAATTTACATTTCTTCAGTCTTCATTGTCTGCTGGGCCCACCATCTTCAAATCTTGATCTCCCACTAAATCTAATGTATTTACAATAAATAACAATGACAAGTAGGGGATACATTTTTAGGGGTGGGAACGGGCTATAAACCAAGCCCACTTTTATTACATATGACATTCATATCGGGCCATAAACCAGGCCCATTAATAAAAACCAACAACAATAAAGACAAAATGTAAATTCCTAACATACACCTACAAAATTGGTCATGGCAATCGATCATCCTTATCCAATAACATTTAATTCAAATAATTTATTGGATATGCTGTGGCAATTCAAATTTAAACAAGATAAAATCATATTTTATATATAAAATCACATTTCACATATAAAATCATATTTTATCTCCATATCAAATAAAATCATATTTTATCTATAAAATCCAATTTTACAAATAAAATCATATTTTATCTAATATATCATAAGATCATATCTTATCATCAATTGTACAAAATAATTGATTTCAAAATTCAATTTACGGATAAAATATTAAAAATTCCAAAAATTCAAATTTATCCAAAATCAATTTTAAAATTTACGGACTCGAACAATTCGATCCGAAATCTCGTGAACCAATCAAAAACAATTTTTTGACCGGACCAAAAATAAAATTTCAAATATTAAAATTAAAAAATATAATTTTTCCCGCGGGCCACCCGGACACTCCCGGGTTGGCCCGCACCCGGGGCGCGGGCCGGGGGCAGCCCGGCTGCCCCCTTAGGGCAGCGCTGGGCGGCGCTGTGCGCCCCCTTTGGGCGGCGGCGCCGCCCGGGGCAGCAACAATTGCTGCCCCACCGGGCAGCGATCCAATCGCTGCCCGGGTTTTGCCCCGAAAAAAATTTTTTTTATTAAAAATTTTATTTTGTTTCATAAACCGAGACTCAAAAATTTTGTACAATTGATTATTCAATCGATTGATCTGAGCAACCTGGCTCTGATACCACTGTTGGAAAACTGGCGAGTTCCAGAAATTACGATTGATACCCGGTGCAGCGGAAGTTTAAAAATTTTTCATGGAACGTTTCCATGGTATGGGTATCAACCGTTCATCAATTGAATTACGTGTGTGTAAAATTTAAATAACAATTAAATAAATTTTTACCTCAAATCTCGCAACGAGATTAATGGACACCAACAGAACAATTCTGCTCTTGTTGTCTCTCCCTGGAACCGATGAACGCCTTCAATTTCTGCGAAGAGAATACACGAATTTGATTCGTATAGAGTCTCCATGATGTTTCAAGTCGTAAGGACTAATGGTGTACAACCAAAACCGCGGACTTTATCCACTCGATAAGTGATAACTACCAATGAAACGTGGTACTCCGCATCGCAAATGCTAGTCTCAAACTCGAGCGATCCTTATTTACACTATAGTATATTCAAGGTCTTTATCAAAACAACAATAGTATATCACAATATAACAATATGAAGTAATATAAAGTCATTGCCATAAAAGTGTAAATAATATTAAACAAAAGATTGTTTATACAAAGAGTCAACAAAGCCCATAGCCACACAGTTGGCTCACTGGGCACCCACTCTTACAATAACAATCCCAGAAGATTCATCTCTGACGATCATTGAGACCAAATAACTCAAATCTCCGATTTCTCAGAGATGATATTCAGTGCTCATCCTATAAGCATTATTCGACAAAATACTATCCCAAGTATATGATACATCCTGATCAACCTTGATTGGCTCAATCAATCAAATTCGTCGATCTACTTAAGCTCGCACTTATAAGATCAAACCATATCACCACTGATCATCCAACCTACATGGCTCGGTCAATAACCATGACTCAGCTGCCACAAAGAACCATTTCCAAACGGCGTCAGATCACGGTACATAAGTAGTTTACTTGGCACAAGTCCTGCCCCTTTTCAGCACTACTAACCGCTGCTTTGTATTCTGAACTTAATCATCCTAACTCTAACAGAGTTACCCAATAACCACTAGTAGTCACTAGCACAGATCCCGTGCCACCTTAGCACTACTAATCGTTGTCTTGTTCACCCAAGGCAAACATCAAGATAGACTAAGCCCATTTCCATCCCATGGAAAATCTTACGCTCAACCTCTGAATATCAGACAGTACTTAGCGCAACCACTGGACTCACTATCCTTACCTCGTTCATTCAGAATGAACACCACAACTCGTCAAGTCCAAGAAGAATAACTAAAGAATCCCAAAGAGTTCCACAATCTTCGAATCAATCTCCCGATCATATCCCTTGTTAAGATTGTGCAACAGTTCAAGACTAAGGTAGCTTAACTCAATAACCCACCTGGACAACCACCAAGGTTTCACGGTCATAGGCCATGCTTCCCTCACATCTCAAATAATCATATACAATCCTCAATGTCGGATATAATCCAATACTGATGAAGCCAATCATCAAGAAGTAGTCCTCGTATTCGAGTTTGAAGTCTTAAAACAATATTCCATCCAGTATCTTGGATAATTCCTATCACAAGAAAATTCTAACCACAACTTTGATGACAACCCCTAGTCATCATTGGTAAAATCCGTCCACCTACTAGATCCACACATCTAGCAGTAACCCAGAGGTTAAAACTTATCTGTCCAGAGTACACACTTGTCAAGAAAATCCCTCCATGACTGGTTCCTACAACAGAATACTCAAACTATATATCTGGCACACCAGACGATATCAAGCCATCGATATCAAATCTGATATTTAATCCAAGGTCATACCTCGTCGTGACTGTCACCAAATCCCTAGACTGAGTAGCCTTCCCACCGCCATCTCCTGAAGCACATGGCTTCCAGATAACCTCTGAAGTACAAAGACTCCCAGAGTAACACTGGCATAGGGTCGCGCCCCATCACGTCTAGTCATGGTCATAGTCCACAACTCTTGGCATATACTGGACCTGGTATCCTGATGAAAACCCATCATCGCAAGTCTCAACTTAACAAAGGTCAGACAGCCTACTGTTCCAAGAAAACAATCTAGAACAAAGCCCAAATGTTCTAAACCGAACAATACCCTTAATGCCTCTAGATGAGTCCACTCATTGCTGGCACTAACATAGTCCACTGACTAACTAGGTCAATCCTAGGAAAATTCCTAGACTAACCACAAGTCAAACAGTCACAGTCGGCCCACTCAAATCCCATGAGTTACCATAGTTTGAACGCTAATCAACTATAACAATGCCAATCCTAGCAAAATCACTCGCAATCATTCACGAATTGCTGGATAGGTAAAACATGTATCATTGCTTCCATTTATGTACAATTTCTCAATTACAATCCTATGTAATACATACAGTATTCAAAATACAATGAAATGTACAATCGAACTTGAAATGATACAACCAAAGTATGATGATACTTTACAACTGAAATACTGTTTACAACTACAATGATACAGTATTTAAATCATCGTACTAGTCTTCGTTTCTTGAGCATGAAGCTTCTAATCGACACACGCATCGATACAAGCATACTCCCGACCAAGTCTCTCTACATGTCCTCCTACGAAAAACTCTGGAGAAATGGCTCGTGATAGCTAATCAGCTATGCTCTTTGTCAGTGCATGTCAGTCGACCCCTCCTGCTCACGATCTACCATCAGCGTTCTTCTTGTATTCATATCATGCTTCTGAACATGAAGTTTCCCGTGTGCCTACCGAACGCATCGATATCAGCATACCGGCAAAACCATGTTCTGCATGAGGTTAAAGACCTCACTCACGAAACCTGTCATGCTTTAGGAACTCGAGACATTCTTTGGTGAAGGTCTATCTGACAATCTCTCCAACTACTAGTGGAGAATCTTCAGAGTAGTGTCATCATGGTATGGACTGTACAGATGAAAGCATCAAGTGCGTCCCATCCAATGCTCTGCCACTGCCTCTGGCATCCGGTACTTGATCCAAAACTAGGATCCACATGAGTAGAAATCTTGAAAACTCGGACACGATCCATCACTCCTGTCCGCACTTGCTGGAATCCCATAAGCCAAATCTTCATAAATCCTGTCGATGATGATAGTCTCTGGGCAAACTAATTGCCGCATCATCACTTCTTCCAAGGTTTCATCCATCCTATAAGGATAACCCAAAGTCTTATTACTATATCCCAAGTCTCTTGCATGCATATGCTCTGATACCAATAAATGTAGCGACCCTGCCCGGATCCGCTACCTAATCAGAGTTAAGAGCATAATTAAACATGCATTAAATAAATCGCTGCGGAAGACTTAAATAAAAATAGACCGGCAGAATACAACCGATTAAATAAATTCGATTTATACAACCAAATCGAATAAATAACCTAAAGGAAAAACCTACAGCTAATCCTACTGTCTTCACTGGTCACTGGCTACTCCAAGCTCCTGGTGCTCAATCATGCACCTACACCTGCCCCGTCGAATGGGGTGTCCAAATACATAGAAAAGACTGGACGTGAGCTCTAAGCTCAATACAAAAGCACTGGGTAAAACATACAAATATGATGCATACAAATGATAGGTTATCCATATCTGGGATAACTGTATATAATTGATCAGTAATGGCGCCTAGGACATGAGTGGTACAACCCGAGGAGCAAACCCTGTCGACACTGCTCATTCCTATAGGATGTGGACTGTGTCCCCAGATGCTAACTACCCCTGACCCGTCAGTCACTGGGCACTAGACATCAACCGTCTAGACAGGGCTGAGCGGCCCTACGTGGCTCATCTCGCAAGATGGATAGGCACAATATGATATGCACATGCTGCATAATAAATGACATACAAAATGCAACATATAAGCATGCAAAACCCGCTGGCAATCTCAGTCTATACTTGCGTACCTTTCTACAGGCAGTTCCTAGCAGTCCCACTCTAGGTTCCAAGCCTACATCAGCTCTACAATGCAAATACCCATGCATCATTCATTAAGCTCTAAAAGCCTTAACTAAGCTATTGCATACTCCTAAATAATTTAAGGAGACCATAGCTATACCTGCGTCCGTCGTCAGTCCGCTGATGGCGACTATCTCGCAACTAGGGGTACACCCCTGCTGCAGCTCCACAGCCTTGAGCACTGCTCCGCTACGCGAGCACTACTCCACTACTATGTCAGACACTGTCCGACTATACTAAAGTATATTTCCTACTCCAACTCTAAAATAAGAGTACCCAAAGCCCAAAATGGAGCTACTAGGGCGAAGGAGAGGAATTCGGAATTGGCAAGAAATGAGGAGCTCGGACCCTATATTTATAGTCGTCGATCGGAAGTTCCGTTCCTCGATCGAACGTTCCGTTCCGGCAGATCGGAAGCTCCGTTCCTCCGATCGGAAGCTCCGATGCCACGTGTCAATCTCAACCACATGCAACCACACACCTGTCACCGACAGGCGATCGGAAGCTCCGATTGCTGATCGGAAGTTCCGATCTCCATGCTTCCGATATGGTTCCGATTTGGTTCCGATGTCACCAAGATCGGAAGCTCCGATCCTGGATCGATGGATACAATCCCACTCGAGTCTTGGGGTCCTCTAAGCCATTTTCGAGTGTCCTGGATCCATTTCTGAACTCCGTTAACCCATTTGAAATTTCCTTAATCATGTTTTACTTAATCTAAACATGATTACACGATTAATATACTCATTAATCGCTAATTCTGGATACGGGTTACTACATATACTGTATGCATTAAAGGCTATAAAACATCTTGAACAACTAATCACATAAGCAAGCAAAGAAAGTAAAACATCTAATCACATAAAACATATAAACAATTAAGTATGTGATTAACAAGGGAATACTCGAAACGATAGCTATTTCGAGTGTTCTATCCCATCTGGATTAGCTGTCATTTATACCTTTCAATAACACGTCTGAAAGTACTTCAAGTCTGCAAAGACATCAATGATAAAGCATATCAAACGGTTGCTCAAGTTCTCAACTCAAACTCAAATACAATGCTAGCAAACCTTGCTTCAACTTCTTCTCGTTGCGACTCGGCACTCTCGATTCGTAAATCTTCAATTGAAAGCTGAGAAATAACATGTCAAAGAGCTAACAAGATCAGATGCAACTCAAACCATGCTTCTTTGAATCAAGAATATAAAAGTCTTGACATTTTGCGAATCGACGGCGTAACGGCTACAAACCGGCAATCCAAACAATATCCAAAACAAGATATCAATCCCAACAACTCATTATATCAACTCAATCCCATCAAAAACATCATATTCAGATAAGGTAGGGTTCGAATTTAGCTTGCTAAAATCATATAAAATCCGAACGATAGTCTTTTTCCGAACCGTCTGCGAATACACGATCGGTACAGCTGATATACGCATATATCGTAAAATCATAATTTTCCATCTTTCACATAAAAATAAAATCTAAGAAAAGTGAATGAAACTTGTACCAAATCGAAGGTCTCGAAGCGGTGATCGTAGATATATATTTCTTTCGAATTTCTGACTACCGGATCGCGAGTTATCGAAGCTTTTGCGGAATGAAAACAATGAAAATGGCGTTTGGAACCTTTCAGCTGTGTTTCTCTGCCTTTCTTTTCTTTTCATCTGATGATACACGTGAAGAGGAGATAAATATAAGAATATTTGTATTTTAGTCCCTAAACTTTTTGCTATTTGCAATTCAGTCCCCGGAAAAGCGATTTAATTCAATTTCAATCCTTTTAAATTTAAGAATATTAGAATTTAATTCTAAACTCTAAATATTCCTAAATTAAATATTCTTGAATTAAAATTAAATAATCCCGGGCCTTACATTTATGAAGGGCGCAGCTGCGCAAGTTGAGAAGAAAGGGGTACGCGCAATTGCGCTTAATGAGCAGCGCTGTTGCGCCTTGAATCTGTGCATCCTGCTGTGCTTGGATGAAAGGCGCAGCTGCACGTCAACGAAGGGAGCTTCTATGCGAGATGTAATGCAGCTGCACCTGGTCTGTGTTGGAATAAATCTGCGAGGCAGAACACATCTCGCTCGAGTGCATGTTCTTGCACTCGAGCAAGACCAAAGAGGCGTGAAAAAAATATATAATGGGAAGAACATGTCTCGCTCGAGCGCCACTTCTTGCGCTCGAGCGAGAGATCGCGGATCAGAAAAAAATCAGAATTTCTTGATTAAAACTCTTATTTTGCTGGCTTTATTTCGTGGGCTTTCAAAGACATATAAATAGAAGATTTGATAGAAGATTGGAGAGGATCGCATCAGAACACACGATACATGAAGGCGGCGGCTACATAGAAGATTGGAGTGAAGATTTCATTCTTCTTCTCTTTTTTTTCTTTTTATTTTTAGTTTATGATTAAAAAAACTTTGTTTGAATTATGATTTCAATTATTGAGTAGTCGTTTTTTTTCGATCAAGGCCACGAGATTGGGCTGAACAAATCATTGTTGAATACTTGGTTATTATTTTGGATTTTTCGGATTTTTATTTAGATTATCGATTTTTGGATTTATATTTTATTCTTGTGAATAACCTGATCAATTTTTTACTTGCATGTTAATTAATTCTGAGTCTACAAATTAGGAATTGATTTTGATCGCTCCAATAATTGACATATGGTTAAACCGACTAAAAATAGTAAATGGTTTCAGTATGCGGCTTTAGGTGAAAAATGAATTTTCACAATTCTCAATGCATTTGAATTTGATTAGAATTAATTAGAAATAATTAATCCATCAATATTTGAATAGGTTTAACTATTCTAGAAATAGAATGTTAAACAATTTAGGGAAATTCGTCGTGATTTAAGATTAAATCTGGATCCTAGATTTGCCACTTGTTTGCATGATTTGTTTGGTACCTGCGTGTTTTCTTGATCGAATTTCTCGTTATTGAAGTTCATTCCAAATTTCTTGCTGCGTTCTTATTTTAATATATTTTATTTATGAATTTTAGTTTAATTGAATAATCAAATCGCTCTTTTTATGCTTGGTATAGATTAAGTCTAAATAATTATATTTTGGTATTCATAAAAATCAGTCCATGTGGGTTTGATATCTGGACTCTCTGTCTACTTACTATAACTTGACTTGGTACGCGTGCCAGTATTTATTTAATACCAAAATTTAAGTCGATCAAGTTTTTGGCGTCATTGCCAGGGACTGATATTGATATCAAAATTTTTATTTTATTTGAGACTAGAATTTTATTTTTAGTATTTATTTATTGAATTCTGAACTTTTCTTTTGTCTTTGATTTTCAGGTACTTTCTGCTCGTGCATGCATTGCACTCTACCTTTCAAGGATCTTGTGCCACTTGACTTCAAGATTGAACGCACGCTCAGCAGAATTTTGAAAGCTAAAAAGAGCATTAATCTAGTACATGAATCAGATTCGAAGGAAGAGATGGCAGACGGAGTTGATAATCGCACAGTTCTAGATCTAATACGTCCGCCAGTAACTGGATATGGATCAAGAATAGTTCGTCCTGCTGTTGAGGCGAACACCTTTGAACTGAAACCGGCCATTATCCAAATGATACAGCTGCAGGTGCGGTTTGGAGGCGCCATTGTGGAAGTCCCCTACGCTCATCTGGAGAGATTCCTTCACATCTGTGATACATTCAAAAAGATGTTGAGGATGTGTCCTCAGCACAACCTGACACAGAGCTAGCTGACTCAGAATTTCTATAATTGAGCCAATCCATCAGTGCGTTCTATGTTGGACGCAGCCGCCAATGGGATCTTGTTCAGAAAAACTCCAGCCAATGCATGGGAGATCATTTGAAATATGGCAGAGAGTAATGTGGGATGACTTGATTTGAAGAATGAGAGAAAAGCTGGAGTTCTTGAATTCGATGCTTTAATGGCCCTGAATGCAAAGATTGATGTTCTGACACACCAGATGACCCTTATGAAAGCAGCGCCAGTTAATCAAGCACAGGGGAATATTCCAGAGGAACAACAAATATTTGAAGTTGATGCAGCAAATTTTGTATGGAACCAAGGAAGGCAGCCGTACAATTCATACAACAATAATTTCAACCAAGGCTGGCAGCCCAACAAAGAGGAGAAGAAGCCAAGTTTTGAGGAGATTATGATGAAATATGTTGCTGGGACCGAAGCAAGGTTGCAGAATCAAGAAGCTATGTTGCAAAATTTGGAGACTCAGATGGCTCATATAGCAACCCAACTTTCGACCAGAGCACCCGGATCACTACCAAGCAACACTGAACCAAACCCAAGGGATGTTAATGCAATCATGGTCGTGACGAGGTCATAAAATGAGAAGCTGAACGTGGGAGAATCCAAGGAGGATACGCGTAGTGGTGAAAAATCATCGACGACAGGTAAGAAAGGTAAGATTTCAAAATTTGAGGTTAATAAATATGTTGATATTTCTAACCTCCTTTTCCCCAACGAACTAAGAAATTATTGTTTGATAATAAATTTAAAAAGTTTCTTGAATTTTTTAAGAAACTGCATATTAATATATCTTTCGCAGATGCTTTAGCTCAGATGCCGAATTATTCAAGATTTCTGAAGGACTTACTGAAGAATAAAAAGAAGCTAAATGATCTGGCACAAGTCACAATGAATGAAGAGTGCTCTGCGGTGCTCCAAAATAAGTGAACAATTAAATCAGTGTGAATAAATTCTACTAGAAAGTGTACCAGGTCAAGTAATAGTAAAGTGAATAAAATCAGATATCGTACCCACAAGGATTGTATAATTATGAATACCAGAATATGATTATTTCTACTTAATCTAGACTAATCAAAAAGGGAAATTTTAGATTTTAACTAGTAACTAAAATTGCAAATAAAATAAATTCACTAAAACGCAGCAGAGATTAAAGGTTGAATTAAATTTGTAAAAAGCTCGATCAAGGACACACGTAGGTACCAGACAATTCATGTAACAAGTGGTCGATTTAAGACTCAGACTTAATCTTAATTCAACGGAATTTTCCTAGATTATTCAAAGGACTATTTCTAGTACAATCAAACCTATTCAAATATTGGCAGATTAATCTTTCGTAATTCTAATCAAATTTGAATGCATGACGAACTGTGAAAATTCAGTTTACACCCATACCGCATAATGAAATCAAATTCTATTTCTAGTTGGTTTTACAATATGTTAATTATCGAAGTGATCAAAATCGAAACCTCCTCTGTCGAATTGGAATCAATTAACATGCAAGCAAATAACTGGCCAGGAAATTCATAAGACAAATATAAATTCGATAATCAATAAAATAAAATCAAGTCTGAAAATTCTCAAATAAACAATCAAGTTTTCTACATAAATTTTCTGGTCCAATCACGTAGCCTTGATCGAAGAAAAACTACTACTTACTAATAAACATAATTAATAAAACAAAGTATAAAACCATAAACTAGAAAATACGAGAATAGAAGAAAAACTGGAAGATTGTTCAAGAGCCGGCTTAAGTTTTCGCGTCCAAAAGTCCAAAAGTCACCCAAAAGATAATAATACTTCTATTTATAGAGTCCGCGCCAATTAGATTCCTTTTCAACCCAGGATTTCACGAATAATCAGCATCCCGAACTCGCGCCCGCGCCTGGAAGACGTATCGCGTGCGAGAAGGTCTTCAAATCAAAGTCATGAACCCCCTCTCGTGCGCACGCGAGATAAGAGCTCGCTCGCGCGCTAACTAGATACAAAGTTGCTGGAAATTCCTTTTGCGCTCGCGCGAGATGTTGGTCCGCCCGCGCGCGTCCTAGATCTCTCGTTGCTGGAAATTCCTTTGGCGCATGCGCGAGAAATTGGTTCGCCCATGCGCGAGACTTAATATCAGTTTTCTTCTACAAGCTCCATTAACCTACAAAAATCAACTACGAGAGTAGAATGCATGCACAATAACTAAAATACCAATAAAACACATGAAGTAAAATAAATGCATGCGAAAAAATCATAAAAAATGACACAAAATAATGCATACACAATGCACTTATCAACACCACCATACTTGAACCTTGCTCGCCCTCGAGCAAGACATGCAAACACACAATTCAATAACACAAGTACGAATGAATCATGTACAAGATAGCCTCAGACGGGCTCTACTTCAATCTACAAAAACCCAAAACAACTTTCGATTGTCCACAATACACTGTCAGTTGAACGTAAACGTGTGTGTGTGCCATGTTATTCCATTTTTGTGCAACTTCAAAAGAATCCATTCTAAGAATGTTTAGCGACCTATGAAAATTCAATGCAAGTATCACAATCCAGCACTCCGTCATCTCAACAATCCCAAACAAAAACATGCATTTTCTTGAGATTTATTACGTACCTCTGGATTTTGCAATTAGTTTTCTTATGCCCCAATAATTACCCGCAAACTTAGACTTAACTAAGATAGGATTAGAATTTCAATCCCCTCGTCTATAGTCTAGATGGAGCAACAATCCCATATAACCCGCAAACTTAGCTATGGAACAATGATTAGGATTTCAATCATTGTCCAAGCCCGGATGGAATCGCTATTTTAAAATTTCAAATTTTGGTAACCCCATGGAATCTGCATACTTAGTCAAGAACAAGGGATTAGGATTTCAATCCCTCACTCGTAACTCGGATGGAGTTAACTTACGCTGACAACAAAAGTTTATATAAAAAAATTTGTAGGTACGCTCAAAATCATCATGCAATGTCTAACAACCATCAAGAATCCAAAACACTATCACGGTCAACAAGCATCTATTGTCGTGCAATGGTCAAACAAATACGAATATCATCAATTACATCGCTACACTACACTAGTCTAACATGTGTGCTTAATAGATTCACGAGTCAACCAACAACTTCTCATGTTCAATCAAAAGCAAATTATTTCCAAAAACACTTTTCCTTTTCAACTCAATCATCATTGGCTAACATGCAGCATTCTACTCGCATCCATTACACAAAAAACAACAAAATGATATACATGATTACGAACAAAACACAAAAAACTAAACCAAATGAATGCAAATAAAATGAACAAAAAAACAAAGAACTAAACACCCCCCATAATTATCTAAAGCATTGCCCTCAATGCTTCAGAAAACACAAAAACAAGAAAAGAAAACACAAGCAAATGCAACAAACAAAATTAAAAACAAAAAGAACTCTCCTGGTTACTAATCTTCTTCTTCGTCTTTGTTGGAAGCATCCTGAGGTGCAACTGGAGCAAATTGTTTCGGCATGCCAGACTGGAACGGAAAGGGAGGCGGATACTGAGGCGTCGCACGAAAACTGGAAGTATCCAGCCCCAATTGAGTTGCCATGCTACGCATCATGTCTTCAATATTTTGGATATGAGTGGAGGTGGCTTGAAAATAATCCATGTCATAATGGTTGAAGGCGGAACTCTCAATGGCCATATCCTGGGCGGTACGGCGAGGAGGTGCTGGCGGCGTCTGACGAGTGCCCGATGAACTCCCAACAGGAGGGCGTCCGCTATGAAATTCTAAGTTGCGCTTTGCTTGCTTGGAGGTGGCGAGGGTCTCATCCACTGTCTTAAAAGGTGGCAGTCATTCCTCATCTGGACTAATCGGCACACCTGCTTGACGACATAATGCAGTGATGGTATGGGGAAAGTAGAGACCCACCGACGGAGTTCACATCGAGTATAAAATGGAATCATGAATGATGCCGCCCACATCAATCGACCATCGCTTCGTAAGTGCATACACAAGAATAGCCCGATCCAACTTCACGTCAACAGTGTGTAATACTGGCAAAAGCCGTCGGGCTATAAAAGCATACCATAAAGCCGGCTCAAGCTTCAGAATTTGCTCTGGAAAATGAGTGAACTTGATAGGATCGTGCCACTGCGCACCCGCATAACACAACTCTCGCAGAATCAAATCATAATCTGGGTTAGCCTTCAAATTCCTAAATAGACTATCATCAGCGGCAGGTGTATCTAAAAACTTATTCAATGTCTCGGCATCAAACGGGACAAGTTTCCCACGGACAAAGACTTTGTAATCATCTCGGGTTGGGGCATTGGCATAAAATTCCCGAACCACCGGGACAATGGCGGGTTCGGGCACTTTGCAAAATGTGTTCCACTTACGCTTGTTAATCCCTATTTTAATATTCAAATGACAATCAAGAGATATTCCATGCTCAGCAATTGGATTACGATTTAGTCTGGCGTGTTCAAACCTCTCTTGGGCCTCCCGAGATACGAAGCGATTGGAGTGTACGTCGGATGAAGAGGAGGAAGCTGCGGCATGTCCGGACGAACGGGCTCTTTTAACTGGCATGGTGGTAGTGAACAACCGGAATCAAAAGCGGCAAGTGGCGGTGCGGCGGTGGTGAGCAAGAAACAAAAGAATTCTCGATGGCTTGACAGAAAATTGCGGGCACAAACTTGAATATGGCTTGAAACACTAGAGACCTGCAATATATGGTGCAAATTCCAT
Organism: Henckelia pumila; assembly: GCF_033568475.1. Taxonomy (NCBI): domain Eukaryota; kingdom Viridiplantae; phylum Streptophyta; class Magnoliopsida; order Lamiales; family Gesneriaceae; genus Henckelia; species Henckelia pumila. The sequence goes on from NC_133123.1 coordinate 216,775,244, forward strand.
TGAAATTGAGTGAGAAATATGTGAGTTGGGAATTGGGGATTTAGGGTTTATGGGAGAAGAGGGAAAATTGAAGAAAAAAGTGAGGAAGAAAAACAAAGGCCCCGTCTTTTTTTTCATGTAGCGTTGCTCGCGCGCACGCAAGAAGGAGTCTTGCACGCGCGAACCGGGAATATGCAACTGCGCATGCGCGAGAAAGAAAATCGCGCGCGCGCGCCCGATTTAGCAATCTTCTGGAAATTTGTATTGCGCATGCGCGAGAATATTCTTCGCGCGCGCGCACCTAATTAAAATAGAGGCTGTTTTGGCGCTGCAAATAGTAATAAAAAAACATTAAAATAAGAAAAATAAAAAGACAGAGCAAAAAAATTATACTATAAAAATAAATACTGGGTTGCCTCCCAGCCAGCGCTAACTTTATAGTCTATAGCCCGACTGTACCTCCCTTTCATTAATTTGTCGGGTTATGCAAGTCGACAGTGGTCTGTGTTGGATCCAGGATACCACCTCGATAAACTTTTATCCTTTGCCCGTTAACTTTGAATGCTCCTGTTGCAGGACTATAAATTTCTACAGTACCATACAGCATCACTTGCTTGATAGTGAACGGTCCTGACCATCTCGAACGTAGCTTTCCTGGCATAAGCTTCAAAAGTGAGTTATATAATAAAACATTTTGGCCTACCTCAATCTCACGTGAAACGATGCGTTGATCATGCCATTTCTTGGTTTTTTCTTTGTAAATCCTGGCATTCTCATAGGCATCTAACCTAAGCTCCTCAAGCTCATTCAATTGCAACAAACACTCTTCACCTGTAGCCTGCACATTAAAATTCAGAAATTTAGTAGCCCATAGTGCTTTGTGCTCAAGTTAAACAGGGAGATGACACGCTTTACCATATAACAACCTAAAGGGAGAAGTTCCTATAGGTGTTTTAAAAGCAGTACGATAAGCCCATAACGCATCATCCAATTTATTCGACCACTCTTTTATGTTTGCATTCACTGTTTCTCTAGAATTCTCTTCAACTCCCAATTAGATATCTCAACTTACCCTCTAGTTTGGGGATGATAAGGTGTTGCTACCTTATAAGTAACTCCATATTTATTCAATAGTGTGTCAAATTGGTGATTACAAAAGTGGGTTCCTCCATCACTAATTATGGCTCTAGGTGTTCCATATCGAGCAAAAATGAATTTTTTCAAAAATTTTACAACCACCCTAGAGTCATTTGTCCTACATGCAAGTGCTTCAACCCACTTAGACACATAATCGACCGCAACCAATATGTATTTATTTCCCTCAGAAGCAGGAAACGGTCCCATGAAATCAATACCCCATACATCAAAAACCTCACAAATAAGAATATTATTCAAGGGCATTTCATGTCTCCTAGAAATATTACCCATTTTTTGACATGCATCACAAGCAATCACATAGGCATATGCATCCTTAAACAACGAAGGCCAATAAAATCCCGACTGTAACACTTTAGCAGCGGTTTGATCCGCGCCGAAGTGACCTCCAGTTGGACCTGTGTGACAGTGTGAGAGTATAGAACTTACCTCTTCCGCTGGAATACACTTACGAATTATGCCATCTGCACGGATCTTAAACATAAAAGGATCTTCCCACAAAAAATATTTCAACTACGAGAAAAATTTCTTTATCTGTTGATACGTTAAATACGAAGGAAGAAACTTACATGAGAGGTAATTTATGATATCTGCATACCACCTCAAATAGCTGTTCGTCTGGAAAATTGATAAGTGTATTTTATACACTTAATTTATATATGATTTTAATTGTTAAATGTTTGTTTCGAGCAGATTTATGTGGGTGTTTTGTTGTTTTTCTGGTTGCAGGAAATTATTGAATTTATTTGGAAAAGATAAGAAAAATGAGATTTAAGAGAAAATGGAGAAAGGAATTAAAAGAATAAAAGAAAAGAAAATTGAAGGAAAAGAATAAAAGTCAGGAGAAGAAAAGAATCGGGAAAGTAATTGGGCTTTCTTAATGGGCTTAATGTCAGCGCTTGTTTTTAGCTCTATCGCACTGTGCATGTGAGATTTGAAGAATCGAGGCCAGAGGGTTATACGTGCCCGCTTTGATTATTTGGAGCGCCCGCGCCTGGTGGAGATTTTTATCGGGAAGGAAACTTTTAATAATTTCTTGGGATTTTAGCTGGGCTTTTGTGTGACGATATAAAAGGATTTTTTATCAGATTGAAGGGGGAGGAGCCGCCACACACAAATCACACGCATATCAGAGAAATACTTTGGAAGCTCATCATGATCTTTTGGGAAGAAATCTGGAGCTTAATTGAAGACGGAGATCGATAGTCCGGACACGGCGTCGACGACGGATTTGTTTTCTACTTTTTATTTATTTCTAAATATGTTTGGATTTATGAATTATTGTTTTTTTCATAATTTTATTATGAACTAATTTTTTAGAGTCTAGAGGTTGATGGAACCTGGTGTAGACGCTTTCATGAATTTTTGATTTTATTGAATTGAGTTTCTTCTAGATTAATTATTTTTTCTAGAATTTATTGTCTTTTCAATTATCTGATCAATAATTGATTTGTAATATTTATTTGAAATCTGGCACTCGGAAGAGGAGATTTTGAATAGGACCAATAGAAAATACACTGTTAATTATTTATATTGCTCGGGGAGTGTATAATTTTAACAGAGCTTTTAAAAAGAACATTGTTTTGTGATAGATCACTGCAAGTAGATTCTTAATAGGGATATTGGAATTGAATTGTAGTTGATAAAAATTATTTGTTGCTCGGGAGAGGGGAATAATAAACTTAAGTATTCTTGGCTATTAATTGATTGGAATTCATGAAACTAAATTAATTAGAATTGTTGCTGTTGAAACCAGGTGAAATCTATACCTCTAGACCAATTTTCTCTGATTGATTATTTCTGAAAGTTGTGTGTGCGCTATAAAATCATCTGCTTATTTTTATTTTTAGGCAAATCTCTCAAATATTGATTTTCTAGATAAAGTTTGGACTATTTTAATTACAAGCACTGAATATTTTCATTTTACTCTCAGTGGGATCGATACTTGATTTTATCACTATACTAAAATTTGACACTCGTGCGCTTGCGAGTATTTTTAACAACAAGTTTTTGGCGCCGTTGCGGGGGAGTAAATTTTGATTATTTTTTAGTCTTGTTACCGATTAGTCTAGATTTTAATTTAGAGTTTTTTTTTATTTTATTTTTAAGTTACTAATTAATTTCTTCTTATTTTTAATTGCAGTTTATGCGACGATCTCAAAGTGTGTATTCTCTACTTTTTGATCCGGAGATCGAGCGAACTGCACGTGCTTTGAGAAGAGCGAGAAGAGAAGAATTAAGGAACATGGCTGAAGAAGAAGCACACAAAGCTCCTCTGGTGCCAATTAGAGACCACTTTAAACCGACGATCCAGGCTCACTATTCTGGAATCGCTTGAGGGACCATTAACGCCAAAAATTTTGAACTGAAGCCGGCGTTAATCAACATGGTGCAATCAAACCAATTTAATGGGAGCGCCACTGCAGATCCTCACCTACACCTACGCACTTTCTTGGAGATAACCGATACGGTAAAAATTAATGGTGTATCTGAGGATTCTATATGCTTACGCTTGTTTCCGTTTTCTCTCAGGGATCAAGCAAGGAGTTGGTTGCAATCACTGCTGCTAGGAAGCATCACTACTTGGGAGGGGATGACAGAAAAATTTCTTGCAAAATATTTTCCACCTGCCAAATCCACCCAACTGAAGATCAAAATCATCACATTCAGGCAGATGGAGTCTGAACAGCTCTACAAGGCGTGGGAAAGGTACAAAAAATTACTTAGACGTTGTCCTAACCACAATTTTGTAGATTGGGAACAGATCGAGTGGTTTTACAATGGACTGAATGCGCCTATGAGGATGAATGTGGATTCTGAGGCTGGAGGTACTATATTTGCAAAGGATCATGTACAGGCCTACGATATGCTGGAACAGATGACAATCAAAAGTTTCCAATGACCATCTGAGCGTATGGGAGTCAAGAAGCCAGCTGGAGTGTATGAGTGGATCCTCTCACATACATCACTGCTCAATTATCTACACTGACTACAAATAAGATTAATGTTGCAGATTCAATTGGAGTTGAAGGATCACATACCCCAGAGGAAGTTAATTATATCAATCCTAATGGCTACCTAGGTTATGGAGCTTACAGAGGTAATCCTGTTCCCAATACTTATCACCCTAGTTTGCGGAATAATGGAAATTTTTCATATGCTAACAATACTAATAAGGCTGATGGTAAGTTGTCTTTGGAGGATGTGGTTAGTACCTTTGTGCAGGAATCAGGTAAGAGGATGGCGAGAACTGAGTCTCGCCTTGACAGCTTGGAGACACATGTGGTAAATATGGGTTCCATGATGAAGTCCATGAAGACTAGCATTGGGCAGTTGGCAAACGCACTGAAAGATAATAATCGCGGTAAATTTCCAAGCAATACTGAGGTGAATCCCATAGAACACTGTAAGGCCATAGAGTTGAGAAGTGGAAAAGAAGTTGGAGTCCAAGAACTTGCTGTTGAAGAGAAGAAATTTGAGAAGAAAGTCGAGGAAAAGGAGCCTAAACCTGAGCCGAAACCGATGTACAAGCCTCCACTTCCATACCCTCAAAGGTTCAAGAAGAAAGCTTTATATGAGCAGCTCTCCAAATTTTTGGATATTTTCAAGAAAATTTACATCAACATCCCCTTTGCTGATGCTTTGGAGCAAATGCCGAATTATGCGAAGTTCATCAAGGAGGTGATGTCCAAGAAGAGGAGGCTGCTAGAGAATGAAGTTGTGAATCTAACAGAAGAGTGCAGTGCGGTGCTACAAAAGAAGATGCCACAAAAGCTTAAGGATCCAGAGAGTTTTACTATTCCTTGCACGATTGGCTCTTCTTATTTTAATAATGAACTTTGAGATTTAGGGGGCAGTATTAAATTAATTCCGTTATCTATTTACAGGGCCTTGGAGTTGGGAGAGATGAAATCAACTATGATTTCATTGCATTTGGCGGATCAGAGCATCACATATCCATTGGGTATTGTTGAAGATGTGCTAGTTAAGGTGGATAAATTCATATTCCCAGCAGATTTTGTGGTATTGGACATTGAAGCGGATCATGGTGCTCAACTGATTTTTGGAAGACCATTCTTAGCTACGGCAGATGCCAAAATTGAAGTGAAGAAGGGTGAATTGTCGATGGGTGTGGAATGCGAACGGGTGATTTTCAATCTATTCACGAAAGCACCTACTCCACCCATCGAAGAATTATGCTTAATTGAGCCGGTTGTGAAGAATAAAGCGCCAAGTTCATCAACAAAGAAGGCCACGAAAAATAGAGCGAAATTTAAAAGTCGAGTCGTGGAATTTATTTGGCGTGTTAAAGAGAAGGGAAAGACTTAATACCGGTGAAAGTCGGGCTGACAACTCTAAACCAAGCGCTTTTTGGGAGGCAACCCAAAATTTTATTTTATTTTATTTTATTTTTATTTTATTCAATTTATGCTTTATTTTTTTTTATTTTTGTTCATTAGTTAATTTTTTTTTTTTGAAATTATTATTGGAAATTTTGGAGGTATGATATTATAAAATTTTTGAATTTTTCAGGAATTTAGAGCTTCTGGCAGACGTTTATGCGCGCTCGCTTGTCACCTATCCCGCGGCCGCCTCTCCTCTATGCATTAATGTATGCCCAACCACGTAGCTACATGCGCTATCGCGCTCCCCATCAGCGCACAAACATGCGCTATCGCGCTCACCACCCGCGCACCACCTCCAAGCGCTAACAATCACCAACCCCGCATGCCATAACGCTAACGCACTACTGAAGGGCGCCTCCCTAAGCGCTATCGCGCCACCACCATGCGCCAACTCACTCACCATTAGCGCATCCCTTTGCGCTAACGCGCTATCCTATAGCGCTACACCATAGCGCTATCGCGCCTCCTCCATGCGCCATCCAGCTCTCCAACAGCGCATGAGCACTAGCACATTTGAAGCTCGCAATGCCTCGCACTCTTCCTTTTTCCTCTATACATTAAAGCGTTGTATATTTTCTTGCATGCTTTGGGCTTTCTTATATGCCTTTATCATGTGCATGTCTCCTTTTCAGGTTAACAGGTGTTCATGTTGTTGCTTATCACCTCCTCCGATGATCGGCTTTTGATGGTGTTAAACACGTTGGAAATTATTTTTTCATCACCATGATGATGATGACTCCGAGTGCTGATGCTCGGTGTCAAAGGTATGAGTCCCTTGTTCTTTTATTATTTTTAATCATTAGGGACAATGATTACATTAAGTTTGGGGGGGGGGGGGTAAACAGTGTCTGATATTGTTGTTTGGATTGATAGTTGATTAGGTTGAAAGTTCTTTAGTTGAATTATATTGCGCTACATAGATAAAATTTTTGTTGAGTTTAGTAGTGTTAGTTGAAGTTTTGATTTGAAAGAAGTCGAGAAAGAATTGGATGCATGGCTGATGAAAGAAAATTTTTTTGTGCTATAACTGAAATCCATGATAGGCCACCTATCTGACAAAATATTTTTGAATTTATTGGAACCAAGTAAACGATTGCACTCTTATATACTCTGTGATTTGTGCTTGTATCTGAATTTTGAAACATACAGACATATTAATGATTGAGGCATTGTTTGGATTTTTGGGCCTAATTTTCATTGAAATAATTTATCTTTAATTGCCCATTTGAGCCTACACGTATATTAGTACTATGAAGTACAAAAATCTGAATTTGTTGTGAAAATCATCGTTTACTGCTGATGATTATTCTTTTTTGCACTGATTGATATTTGTATGAATTAATTGTGGATTGAAACTTGTCTAGAACTAGTTCGAACACTCTTCAAGGCACAATACGAGCATAACTGTGATTAGGAATGAGTTAGGCAATTTTTCTAAATTCGTTTGAGCCTTTCAAGCTACCCATTGATAAATTATATCCCTGATACCTTGTTTGAGCCTTATTGAAAATCAAATGGCATGCGTTTAAACGTGTGGTAAACCCCCATTCATCATTGTTTCAAGGTCCTACATTGACTACCCGTGAATAGCCTATACACTATTTTCTACCTTTAAGGGAGTAATTTGAATGCTAAAATGTTATATGCTCCTAGTTTTTATTTGTGAATATGGAATGGTGTGGTGGAAGATTTGAAAAGAAAAAAAAAATAAGAAAGAGGTAGTAGAAAAAAAAAAGTTGAAAAAGTTGTGAAAAGAAAAAAAAAAGTGGTTGTGAAAGAAAATATGAAAATTTGAAAAATGAAGTGAAGGAAAAGTGTGAAATTGTGAATGAAAATGAGTTGAAGTTAGATTGAGCATAAATATAAATTACTCCTTATTTTGAATTCTTAATCCTTCATTTGTAGCCATGAGCAAGACCTTACATTATAAGCCGATTAAGTCCTATTGACCGAGTCACAGTTGCCCAATATACTAGTGGAGAAGATTTGCGAGAATTTAGCCTATAGACTGTTGATTGATGCTTTTAATGATTATGAATTTTGATCGAAACACGCACACACTATTATTCTTTGAATTTACCTGATTGTGAGTGTTTTTGATTTCATATCCTTTATTTGATCCTATTCTACCTTGAAAAGTCATCATGATCTATGAATGTGTGAATTGAACTTGGATAAGGGTGTTTTAAAACGTGAGTTGCGGAGATTGTAAGTTTATGCGGTTATTTTGGTTATGATTAAAATTTTTTAGTGTTAGTAGTTTGGATGAGATTGGATTTGACTTTTTAAAATTATTGTTGAGGTCATTGCTCCATAATATTTCTTGACTATTCTTGTTGTTTTTGATGATTTGAGTTTTTAGAATTTATTTGTTTTGATACTTTTGCTCGGGACTAGCAAAAGTCTAAGTTTGGGGGTATTTGATAAGTGTATTTTATACACTTAATTTATATATGCTTTTAATTGTTAAATGTTTGTTTCGAGCGCCCGCGCCTGGTGGAGATTATTATCGGGAAGGAAACTTTTAATAATTTCTTGGGATTTTAGCTGGGCTTTTGTGTGACGATATAAAAGGTTTTTTTTATCAGATTGAAGGGGGAGGAGCCGCCACACACAAATCACACGCATGTCAGAGAAATACTTTGGAAGCTCATCGTGATCTTTTGGGAAGAAATCTGTAGCTTAATTGAAGACGGAGATCGATAGTCCGGACACGGCGTCGACGACGAATTTGTTTTCTACTTTTTATTTATTTCTAAATATGTTTGGATTTATAAATTATTGTTTTATTCAAAATTTTATTATGAACTAATTTTTTGGAGTCTAGAGATTGATGGAACCTGGTGTAGACGCTTTCATGAATTTTTGATTTTATTGAATTGAGTTTCTTCTAAATTAATTGTTTTTTTTCTAGAATTGATTGTTTTTTCAATTATCTGATCAATAATTGATTTATAATATTTATTTGAAATCTGGAACTCGGGAGAGGAGATTTTGAATAGGACCAATAGAAAATACACTGTTAATTATTTATATTTCTCGGGAGAGTGTATAATTTTAACAGAGCTTTTAAAAAGAACATTGTTTGTGATAGATCACTCCAAGTAGATTCTTAATAGAGATATTGGAATTGAATTGTAGTTGATAAAAATTATTTGTTGCTCGGGAGAAGGAAATAATAAACTTAAGTGTTCTTGGCTATTAATTGAATGGAATTCATAAAACTAAATTAATTAGGATTGATTGCTGTTGAAACCAGGTAAAATATATACCTCTAGACCAATTTTCTCTGATTGATTATTTTTGAAAGTTGTGTGCGTGCTATAAAATCATCTACTTATTTTTATTTTTAGGTAAATCTTTCAAATATTGATTTTCTAGATAAAATTTGGACTATTTTAATTACAAGCACTGAATATTTTCTAGAAGTATTTATGGATCGATACTTGATTTTATCACTATACTAAAACTTGACACTCGTACGCTTGCGAGTATTTTTCACAACAAAAATCACCATGAATAACTTGCGTTTAGCTCCTTGATTCTCCAAACGTGAAAGGTGATCTGCTACTTGATTCTCCGAGCCCTTCCTGTCAATAATTTTCAAGTCAAATTCTTGCATTAATAATACCCAACGAATTAACTGGGTTTAGCATCCTTCTTGCTCATCAAATATTTCAATGCAGAATGATCCGTGTGAACGATGATTTTGCTTCCCACCAAATACGATCTGAATTTATCCAAGGCAAACACTACTGCGAGAAGTTCTTTTTCCGTAGTTGCATAATTCAGTTGGGTGGCTGACTGGGTGATACTGGCGTAGTAAATCACATGAAGGAATTTGTCCCTCTTTTGTCCTAGCACGGCTCCCAACGCAGTGTCACTCACATCACACATCAATTCAAACGGAAGATTCCAGTCAGGCGCTACTATCATAGGTGAGGTTGTCAATTTCTGCTTCAAGATCTGAAAAGCCTGTAATCACTCAGCAAAAAAATTAAAAGGCACCTCTTTGATTAGAAAATTAGTAATTGGTTTAGCAATAGAAGAAAAATCTTTAATAAATCTCCTATAAAAACCCGCATGCCCAAAAAAACTCCGAATTCCTTTCAAATTCGTGGGAGGTGAAGTTTTTAAATTACTTTTAATTTTGCTTGGTCCACCTCCACACCTACCTCGGGCACCTTATGTCCTAAAACAATGCCCTCTCTCACCAAGAAGTGGCATTTTTCCCAATTCAATACAAGATTACTCTCCTCACTTCTTTGCAACACCTTTTTCAAATTAAATAAGCATGCATCAAAAGACGACCCAACCACAGAAAAATCATCCATAAATACTTCTATAAACTTTTCAACCATGCCATGAAAAATTGCCATCATACACCGCTGAAAGTGGCAGTTGCATTACAGATAACAAACGACATCCGTTTATATTTTGTGGTTGAGTAGATGTCTTGTGCTCCGCTTCCATCAATATTTTGTGCATGCACATGGTTGGACTAATCCCTTTGATGTCAGCCAAGCTACATCCTATGGCTCTTATGTGTTCTCTAATCGCCCGCAACAATTTTTCCTCCTCACAACCTGTCAAAGAAGATGAACATATTACTGGCAGTTTATCATTCTTTAATAAATACAAATATTTCAAGTGAGAAGGGAGTGGTTTAATTTCAAGAGTGGGGGGCTCCTCGGTGGATGACTTCAGTGGTTTTGGAGTATGGTCAAGCTCTCCCATCTTAGTATTGATGAGTCTGTCAAAGAGAAGACTCCAATCCAGATATCGTGCCACTTCATGAACTTCCTTGCTGACATGCTCCTTATCAGTTGTTCCTGTCAAACATATTTCTAAAGGATCCACAGACAACTGTTCTTGCAGAGAACACTCAACCAAATCATCAGTAATATCAATTCTGAAACAATCAAAATTGTCTGCAGGATATCGAAGGCCCTGAAAAACATTAAATATCGCTTTCTCATCATTCATACGCAAAATCAACTCTCCCTTATGCACGTCAATCAATGTCTTTCCAGTGGCAAAAATGATCTACCAAAAATAAGAGGTATCTCACGATCCTCTTCCATATCAAGCACAACAAAGTCCACCGAAAATATAAACTTATCTACCTTAACCAACACATCTTCCACAATCCCCCTTGGATATTTTATGGATCTGTCAGCTAATTGCAGGGAGATAGTGGTGGGCTTAACTTCACCAATTATTAGCTTTTCAAAACATGAATAAGGAATAAGATTAATGCTTGCACCTAAGTCACATAAAGCCTTGTTAAATACTGATTTGCCAATAGTGCATGGAATTGAAAAGCTATCGGGATCCTTAAGTTTCGGAGGGAGTTTATTTTGTAAAATAGCAGAACAATCCTCCGATAACTTCACATTTTCAAAATCCACCAGTTTTCTTTTGTTAGACAAAATCTCTTTTAAAAATTTCTCATAACTGGGCATTTGAGCCAAAGCATCTGCAAATGGAATATTGATATAAAGCTTTTTGAAAATCTCTAGAAATTTTGCAAATTGATTATCCAATTGCAGTGCTTTGCTCTTTGGGGACAGGGAAGTTTACTCAAATCAATATTATCATTAATAATGGGATTAGAAGACTTACCTTTCTTGCCCATAGGCGTCGAATCTGCCTGCTTGGGTGCATCCTCTAGACCTTGTTCCTTGAGTGACTCACTTTCTTCCTCATCCTCAATATTCTTTTCTGCAGTCTCTGCTTGCGATCTAGTTACCGCCAGAATAGAATTGACATTCTTGGGATTCTTCTCAGTATTGCTAGGCAACGATCCTGATTGCCTAGTTGACAGCTGTGTTGCTATCTGGCTCATCTGTGTTTCCAACTTCTGCAATATTGCCTCTTGTAGACGAGTCTCAGTACCCGCTACATATTTCATCATTATTTCTTCAAAAGATGGCTTTTTCTCAATTGGATTTGATGTGTTGGCTGTAGGCTTTGCAGGTTTCCACGAGAAGTTTGGATGATTCTTTCAGCAAGGATTATAAGTATTGTTGTAGGGATTGTATGGCTGTCTCCCTTGGATTCCCATAAAATTTGCCGCATCAACCTCAAATAATTTCTGTTCCTCGGGCTGCTGAGCTTGCACTTGATTGGCTGGAGCTGTCTACATAATTGCCATCAGATGAGTAAGAGCATCGATTTTTGCATTCAGTGTTGTAAGTGCATCGACTTCTAGTACTCCAGACTTTTTATCCTTCTTAACATCTGGCCATCCAATGTTACTTTCAGCCATGTTTCCAATAATTTTCCACGCCTCTGCTAGTGTCTTCCTGAATAGGCTTCCGTTAGTAGCATCATCCAACATGGATCTAACAGATTAATCCGCCCCATTGTAGAAGGTCTGAGTCTGCTGGCTCTGAGTAAGATTATGTTGAGGACACATCCTCAACATCTTTTTGAATTGGGTCCAAGCCACATGTAGAGATTCATCTTCCTTCTGCCTAAATGAGATGATGTCGGAGAATAGTTTTGCCATCTTCGTGGGAGGAAAATACTTGTTCAGAAAAGTTTGAACAAGTTGGTTCCAAGTAGTAATAGAACCAGCAGGCAATTCAACCATCCATTCAACAGCTTTGCCTTGTAGAGAGAATGAGAATAACCGCAGTTGCACTGCATCGATGTTACCCCATTAGCCTTAAAAGTGTCGCAGATCGACAGAAAATGCTCCAGATGAGCGTAGGGGTCTTCTAGAGATGTACCCCCAAATCTTGCTTGCAGCTAAATCATCTGAATGATTGAAGGCTTCAATTCAAAGTTATTCGCCTCGATAGTAGGGCGAACGATGCTAGATCCATAGCCTTCAGTAGGTGGACGAATGATGTCTAGAACAGTTCTGTTGTCCGCCATTTCTTCTTCTGATTCAGATTCTGTTTCAAGTTCAAGATTGATAGATCTCTTGGCCTTTCGGATTCTGCTGAGCGTGCGTTCGATCTCCAAATAAAGTGGCAGTAGCTCTCTAGATCGAATGCTATGCATGAACAACAGACAGTACCTAAAAATCACCAAGAAATAAAATTCAGAATTTACGAAAATAAATAGAGTCTAATTTCAAGCGAAATAAAAATTCTGATATCAAACAGTCCCTGGCAACGGCGCCAAAAACTTGACCACTTAAATCGGTGTGAATAAATTATACCGGGAAGCGTATCAGGTCAAGTAATAGTAAAGTGAATAAAATCAGATATCGTACGCACATGGACTGTGTAATTATGAATACCAGAATATGATTATTTCTACTTAATCTAGACTAATCAAAAAGGGCAATTTTAGATTTTAACTAGTAACTAAAATTGCAAATAAAATAAATTCACGAAAACGCACCAGAGATTAAAGGTTGAATTAAATTTGGAAAAAGCTCGATCAAGGACACACGTAGGTACCAGACAATTCATGTAACAAGTGGTCGATTTAAGACTCAAACTTAATCTTAATTCACGGGAATTTTCCTAGATTATTCAAAGGACTATTTCTAGCACAATCAAACCTATTCAAATATTGACGGATTAATCTTTCGTAATTCTAATCAAATTTGAATGCATGACGAACTGTGAAAATTTAATTTACACCCAAACCGCATAATAAAACCAAATTCTATTTCTAGTTGGTTTTACAATATGTTAATTATCGAAGTGATCAAAATCGAAACCTTCTCTGTCAAATTGAAATCAATTAACATGCAAGCAAATAACTGTCCAAGAAATTCATAAGAAAAATATAAATTCGATAATCAATAAAATAAAATCAAGTCTGAAAATTCTCAAATAAACAATCAAGTTTTCTACATAAATTGTCTGGCCCAATCACGTAGCCTTGATCTAATAAAAACTACTACTCACTAATAAACATAATTAATAAAACAAAGTATAAAACCATAAACTAGAAAATACGAGAATAGAAGAAAAACTGGAAGATTGTTCAAGAGCCGCCTTCAATTTTCGCGTCCAAAAGTCCAAAAGTCACCCAAAAGATAATAATACTTCTATTTATAGAGTCCGCGCCAATTAGATTCCTTTTCAACCTAGGATTTCATGAGTAATCAGCATCCCGAACTCGCGCCCGTGCCTGGAAGACGTCTCGCGTGCGCGCAAGTCTTCAAATCAGAGTCCTGAATGTAGTGACCCTTACCAAGATCACCTACTAAATAGACTTAGGCATGCAATTAACTTAATCAAATAGTAAACCAGAATAAGTTGCGGAAACAATAAACATAAATACAATCCCAAGGAAAGGAATCTGCAATACTCAAATATTTATACAACCATATCGAATAGTTGTATCAACCCAAATACAATAGAATAAAACCCTAGGCAAAGCTCCATCTGGCCATCTACTGCCTAGCCCCTCTTGGATCCACCCGCCTAATCCAATCTCAAACCTGCCCCATGGAATAGGGTGTCCAAAAACACAGTGTACGAGACGTGAGCATAAAAATGCTCAGCACGAGAGTATGAGTATACATGAATGCAAGTTTACCGTCTACTGACTAGAGGTCAAGAATCGGATAACAAAGACAAACCAGGCCCTGATATGTAGCACGCTATGTCGTCGCTTCAAGAGGTGGCTCACATACCGAAATACTAGTGGATATGCCGGACCCAAATCGATGGAAGTCCATCCACTAACAGGATAGGGTAGAACCCTACTAACAGACATCTCAAAAGAGATAGCTCAAGATGCATATGTATGCAGCATAAAATCATGGCATATAAATCATGCAGTCACATAATACATGCATACTCAGTCAGGATATCTCGAACCGTACTTCCGTATCTCAAATACTAAGCGCGCTCTACCAGCTCTAGGTCTACGCCTATAATCCGCTCTACAATGCCAAATGATACTAATATCATTATAGTGCTCTAAAAGCCTTAACTAAGCTATTGCATACTCCTAAATATTTATAGGAAGCAAGAGCTATACCTTCGTCCGTCGTTAGCCCTTTGATGTCGATGCCTCCGGAACTTGGGCACAACTCCATTGTGACTCCCAAACGCCTTGCCGACCCCTGAGTCAAGCCCAGGAAGGCTAGAACTACTAAAATAAGCCTAGAATTGAGAGAGAACTCGCAGAATTGGTGAAGAAATCTGAATCCTTGGCCATATATTTATAGGACACAAACGGAACCTTCGATGCGCCATCGGAGCTTTTGTTCTCGCTTATCTGCCATGTGGCAAAATCTGATTGGCTGCCAACGGATAGGGGCGATCGGAACCTCCGTTCTGAACCGGAGCTTCCGATTTCTCACACGTCATGCATGATGTAATACTACCGGAGCTTCCGTTGCACACCGGAACTTCCGATCTCCATCGGAGCTTCCGTTCTTGCCAACGGAGCTTCCGTTCTGGCTGATTCCCAATTTGCTTAATTAATCTCTTAATCACCTTAATTGGGTACGGGCTACTACATTCTCCCCCACTTAAGATATTTCGTCCTCAAAATCAGATCTTAAGTACTAAATGTAAAACAACATGCAGAAACATTCTTTATTCAATCAGAATTTACAGAGTTCAAAACTGAATACAACTTGAAAATAAAATCAAAATAACTCAGGATGTTCTGAACGCATCCTGTTTTCCAGATCCCAAGTGGCTTCTTCAGTGCCTCGCCGCTTCCACTGAACCAAAACCAGAGGAATGACTTTATTCTGCAAGACCTTATCCTTATGATCCATGATACGAATAGGTCTCTCTACATAAGTCAGATCTGTATCCACCTGAACTTTAGACGGCTGCAGAATATGAGACTGATCTGCCACATATCGTAGCAATAGAGATACATGGAACACGTCGTGAATACTAGACAGATACGGTGGCAAAGCTAGTCGATATGCTAAATCGCCAATGCTCTCCAAGATCTCAAACAGACCGATAAATATGGGAGACAACTTGCCCTTGAGGCCAAATCTGAGAATCCTGCGGAAAGGTGAAACTCTCGGAAACACTTTCTCCCCAACATCAAACTGCAAAGGCCTACGCTTAGTGTTCGCATAGATGGCCTGACGATCCTGTGCAGTATTAATCCGTTTCTTGATCTGATCAACAATACCTGCTGTCTGCTGGACTAACTCCTGTCCCTCAGCCTGTCACTCCCCCACTTCTTCCCAGAAGAGTGGAGTACGACAACGTCGCCCATACAACGCCTCAAAAGGAGCCATCCCAATGCTAGTATGACAGCTGTTGTTATACACGAACTCAATCAATGGCAAATGATCCTGCCAGGCTGAACCAAAGTCGTGCATGCTCGAAGCATATCCTCCAAAGTACGGATAGTACGCTCTGACTGTCCATTAGTCTCCGGATGATAGGCAGTACTCAAACTGAGTGTAGTTCCCATCGCACGCTGGACACTCCCCCAGAATCTAGAAGTAAACCTGGGGTTTCGATCACTGACAATGCTCACAGGTACTCCATGAAGTCGAACGATCTCCTGAATGTACAATCGCGCCATCCGATCTACAGAGTACTCTCGGCTGTAGGCAATGAAATGCGCTGACTTGGTGAGTCGGTCTACCACAACCCAGATAACATCACAATTTCTCGAGGTTACCGCCAAATGGGTCACAAAATCCATCGTGATAAGCTCCCATTTCCACTCAGGAATAGGCAGACTGTGAAGCAAACCTCCAGGTCGTCGGTGTTTTGCCTTGACCTGCTGACAAACCAAGCATCTTGAAATATACTGATACACGCTGCGTTTCATCCCCTTCCACCAAAACCGAGTATGTAGATCCTTGTACATCTTGTTGCTCCCCGGATGAATACTCAACTTATGCGATGTGCCTGAGACAAGATCTCCTCTCGCAACTCTTCATCCTCCGAAATCACAAGCCTACCAGACAAACACAGAAATCCATCTGACTGATAGTGAAATCCAGACGTGCTACCCTCTTTGGCTAGACGAGCCAAACGCTGGGTCTTCGAATCAGACATCTGAGCATCCCAAATCCACGAATACAAAGCTGGCTCAGATAGTATCGCAAACATCTGGATACTTTGCATACCTTTCTTGTGCTTGAAGGTATACCCTGAAGAACAACAATCTCTGATCGCACTAGACATCGAACAAGTATGAAGTGCGGATAATCGCACCTTGTGACTCAATGCATCAGCGATGAGATTAGCAGCTCCCGGATGGTACTTAATCTCGCAATCATAGTCCTTAAGCAAGTCCATCCAACGTCTCTGCCTCATGTTCAACTCCGCCTGAGTGAACAAATACTTGAGACTCTTGTGGTCGGTGAAGATCTCAAATTTCTCATCATACAGATAATGACGCCAGATCTTCAAAGCGAACACAATAGCTGCCAACTCCAAATCATGAACTGGATAATTGTCTTCGTGCAGCTTCAATTGTCTAGAAGCGTACGCAATCACATGCCCATTCTGAGTCAGAACACAACCTAACCCCTGAAGAGAAGCATCTGTGTACACCACATACCCTCCAGATCCTGATGGTAATGCCAATACTGGCGCAGAATTCAACCGCCGTCAAAGCTCACAAAAATTCTCCTCGCACTCTGAGGACCACTCAAAATCAACACTCTTGTGGGTAAGCTGCGTCAAAGGTCGAGCTAGTTGCGAGAAGTTCAGAATAAAGCGACGATAATATCCTGCTAGACCTAGAAAACTACGAATCTCAGCAACCGTCATCGGGTGCGACCAATTAAGCACAGCCTCGATCTTGCTCGGATCAACAGAAATCCCCTCCCTAGAGATGATGTGGCCAAGAAAAACCACTCGATCCATCCAAAACTCACACTTACTCAGTTTTGCGTACAACTGCTCATCCCGAAGAGTCTACAGTACCAACCACAAGTGAGAAACATGCTCGTCCGCATCACGCGAATACACCAGAATGTCGTCGATGTAAACCACCACAAACTTATCCAGAAACTCCCTATAAATGGTGTTCATCAGATCCAAAAATATAGCCGGCGCATTAGTCAAACCAAAAGGAATCACTAGAAACTTGTAATGCCCATAGCGAGTACGGAATACAGTCTTGGCTATGTCCTGATCTCGAACTCTCATCTGATGATACCCAGATCTCAAGTCAATCTTGGAGTAAACCGAAGTACCCTGCAGCTGATCAAACAATTCATCGATATGAGGCAAAGTATACTTGTTCTTCACAGTAACTCGGTTCAGCTGTCGATAGTCAATGCACAACCGCAAAGACCCATCCTTCTTCTTCACAAAGAAAACAGGAGCTCCCCAAGTAGATACACTAGGACGAATGTACCCCTTGTCCAAAAGATCCTGTAACTGATTCTTCAACTCTCGCATCTCTGACGGAGCCAGACGATACGGTGCTTGAGAAATAGGAGAAGTACCCGACATCAACTCTATGCCAAACTCGACTTCCCTAGCAGGAGGAAAACCCGTAATCTCATCATGAAATGCATCTGGAAATTCATTCACAACCGGAATACTCTCTATCCCAACGCTTTCAGTGGACAGATCAACTGCATAGATGAGGTAACCTTCCCCGCCAGACACTAGAGCTCGACAGGCTCTCAAAGCTGATACCAACGACATCGGGGGTCGCGCTCCGTCACCATAGAAAAATCAGCTATCACTCCCATCCGCATGAAAGCATACTAATCTCTGGTAGCAGTCCACTGAAGCTCGATAGGTAGTCAACATGTCAATCCCCAGAATGCAATCGAAGTCATCCATCGCAAGAACAATTAGATTCGCTATCAGAATGTTCCCTTTGAACTCTAAAGGGAAACCCATAACTAGACGCTTAGCCAAAGCAGATTGACCCGTCGGAGTAGAAACAGAAACTACTACATCTAGTGCAATGCATGGTAACTTATGCCTCTTAACAAAACGTGCAGAAATAAAGGAATGAGATGCACCAGTGTCAATAAGTACAAGAGCAGGTATACCATATAACATAAATGTACCTGCGATGACCTTCTCATTCTCCTCCACTGCCTGATCGTGCCTCAAGGCAAACACCGGACCAGAAGCCCGCGGCTTCAGGTGAGAACTCCCAGCAGACTGTCCCTGCGACCTCTGCTAAATGGTAGCCTGAGAACCCGATCCTGAACCAGAACCGCCTCCCCCAAATAGTGGACAATCTCTCCGAAGATGACCCACCTCTCCACAAAGGAAACAAGCTCCAGAAGCTTTAGGAAATCTGTCGGTCGGATGGTTCTTCCTGCAATGATTGCACTTCTCCTTCTTCCCAAAACGAACAACACCAGCGGAACCAGAGGAGAAGAAGTAGATCCGGACTTCTTGAAAGACGAGCATGGGGACCCAAGGAACTCGCAGGCATAGACTGAGAGAAAGACCTGTTCCGTTGAATTCTATCCTCCGCTTGGTGACAACGGCTCATCAAACCCTCGTAGTTCATATCATCACCGACCGCCACACGGTCATGAATCTCCGGGTTAAGGCCCTGAATGAATATATTGTACTTCATCTCAGAGCTGTCAGCAATCTCGGGGCAATAGGATAACAGACCGAAGAACTTCTACTGATACTCCACAATAGACATGGCTCCCTGACGCAGACTCAGTAACTCACCTGCCTTCATCTGACGGAGTGCAGGAGGAAAATACAGCTTCTGAAAAGCTGTGCGGAACTCAGGCCAAGTGGCAACTCCTCTCGCCGCAACAAAGGGTGCAGAAGTAAATCTCCACCACTTCCGGGCTCGCTCATCCAGAAGATAACCAAGTGTCTCCATCTTCTGCTCCTCAGTACAGTGAAACGTCTGAAAATTCATCTCCATACGATCTAGCCAGTTCTCCGCATCCTCCGGAGACTCGCCTCCAACCAAGGGCTTAGGACCCATAGATAAGAATCGACGCACACTGAAACACTGATCATCATGGAGACGATGATAGCGTTCCCGATGACGCTCCCGATCGTCAACTTCCCCAACATCCACCTATACTGCCATGGCTACTCTGATCATCTCGATCCGCCATGTACAAAATTAATCTCACGGTTACCTTATGCAGAATCCCAAGAATACTATACATGCTCTGATACCATAAATGTAGTGACTCTTACCAAGATCACCTACTAAAAAGACTTAGGCATGCAATTAACTTAATCAAACAGTAAATCAGAATAATCTGCGAAAACAATAAAGATAAATACAATCCCAAGGAAAGGAATCTTCAATACCCAAATATTTATACAACCAAATCAAATAGCTGTATCAACCCAAATACAACAGAATAAAACCCTAGGCGAAGCTCCAGCTGGCCATCCACTCCCTAGCCCCTCTTGGATCCACCATCCTCATCCAATCGCAAACCTGCCCCATGGAATAGGGTGTCCAGAAACACAGAGTACGAGACGTGAGCATAAAAATGCTCAGCACGAGAGTATGAGTATACATGAATGCAAGTGTACCGTCTACTGACTAGATGTCAAGAATTGGATAACAAAGACAGACCGATCCCTGATATGTAGCACGCTGTGTCGTCGCTTCAGGAGGTGGCTCACATACCGAAATACTAGTGGATATGCCGGACCCAAATCGATGGAAGTCCATCCACTAACAGGATAGGGTAGAACCCTACTAAAGACATCTCAAAAGAGATAGCTCAAGATGAATATGTATGCAGCATAAAATCATTTCATATAAATCATGCAGTCACATAATACATGCATACTCAGTAAGGATATCTCGACCAGTACTTCCGTACCTCAAATACTAAGCGCGCTCTACCAGCTCTAGGTCTACGCCTATAATACGCACTACAATGCCAAATGATACTAATATCATTATAGTGCTCTAAAAGCCTTAACTAAGCTATTGCATACTCATAAATATTTTTAGGAAGCAAGAGCTATAACTTCGTCTGTCGTTAGCCCTTTGATGTCGATGCCTCCAGAACTTGGGCAAAACTCCGTTGCGACTCCCGAACACCTTGCCGACCCCCGATTCAAGCCTAGGAAGGCTAGAACTATAAAAATAAGCCTATAATTGAGAGAGAACTCACGGAATTGGTGAAGAAATCTGAATCCTCGGCCATATATTTAAAGGACACAAACGGAATCTCCGATGCGCCATCGGAGCTTCCGTTCTTGCTTATCCGCCATGTGGCAAAATATGATTGGCTGCCAATGGATAGGGGCGATTGGAACCTCCGTTCTGAACCGGATCTTCTGATATCTCACACGTCATGCATGAAATAATACTACCGGAGCTTCCGTTGCACACCGGAACTTCCGATCTCCATCGGAGCTTCCGTTCTTGCCAACGGAGCTTCAGTTCCGGCTGATTCCCAATTTTCTTAATTAATATCTTAATCACCTTAATTGGGTACGGGCTACTACACTTAACCTCCTCTTGCACGCACGCGAGATAAGAGCTCGCTCGCGCGCGAACTAGATACAAAGTTGCTGGAAATTCCTTTTGCGCTTGTGCGAGACGTTGGTCCGCCCGCGCGCGCCTTAGATCTCTCGTTGCTTGAAATTCCTTTGGCGCATGCGCGAGAAATTGGTTCGCCCATGCGTGAGAATTATTATCAGTTTTCTTCTACAAGCTCCATTAACCTACAAAAATCAACCAGGAGAGTACAATGCATGCACAATAACTAAAATACCAATAAAACACATGAAGTAAAATAAATTCATGGGAAAAAACCATAAAAAATGACACAAAATAATGCATACAAAATTCACTTATCAATAAGCTCCAAAAAAAATTTAAAGAGCAGGGAGTTTCTCCATACATTGTCAAATTGGAAGTTTTTCATTTGATAATGTTTTGTCAGACTTAGGAGCGAGTATAAATTTGATGTCATATTCACTTGCTCAGAAATTGGGTATAGGAAACATTGAACCAACAAATATCTCTCTTAAATTTGCTGATAGGTCAATCAAATACCCGAGAGGGATAGTTGAAAATGTTCTAGTCAATATAGATAAGTTTATTTATCAAGTTGATTTTGTTATTCTTGACATGAATGAGGATTGCGAGATTCCTCTGATTTTAGGGAGACCCTTTTTAGCCATGAGTAGAGCGTTAGTGGATTTTGAAAAGGGAGAGTTAGTGTTAAGACTGAATGATGAGCAAGTTGTATTCCATATTGAAACGACCCTAAACTTCTACTTTAAATAAATTTAAATAAAAATGCGGAGTTTCAAAAATTTCGACATGACTCAACTGTTTATTTTAAAACCCACCTGACACAGACAGCAAACAACAAAAGCAACCGACAATACAGATAAACTAGACAAGAATAAATTAAAGAGGAACTAGTGGAAAAGGTTCAACATCGCAAACATTAAAATATTACAATTTAATCCTTACAGACCGAGAAACAAATCTTAAAAAAAAATCTTTTCATTTACATTTGTCAAATAAACAAAATAAATATTTCATAACATTTAAGTTTGAATAAACTTCTACGGAATAATAGCATAGGTCGGAGGGATGTGTCGTGCCTGCATTGATGTCCACTCGAGAGTCATGCCCTCGATCTCAACAAAGTACAACTTGCACCAAGCATAGTAGTGAGCCTAAAAGCCCAACAAGATTTAAATAATACAGCAAGGGTTCAAAATAATACATCGCACTAAAAGTAGTACTAAGTATACAATGAAATTCACACGAAGGGGGAGCATCATAACATGCCCGAAGTAGGAACAATAGCAATATGCGATGAAAAACAACATTCATGAGTCAGTTATCCTTTACATTTACTTTTGAAATTAGATCCTCGATTGTGACTATGATTTTGATCGATCAATGGCTATAGTATACAATGCCGGCAAGGAAGCCAAGATTTCTCCAGACCCCACATTGCCGTTTAATTGGTAGGGAAATCGAGATTGCTTCCGACCTCGTACTACACGTCCATTTGGTAGGAAAATCGAGATTGCTCCCAACCTAATACTACACATCTATTTGGTAGGGAAACCGAGATGTCTCTCGACCTCGTACTACATGTCATTTGGCAAGTGAACCAGGGCATCCCTCGACCCATCATTGCACGTCCAAGTTACAACCAACTCACTTCATTCTTTAACTTTCCTTTCATTTAACATTTTCTCATTTAAACTTTTACCTTCATAAGCATTCTTTAATATAAGACTTCGGGACTAGATCTTTAATTAACCTTGAAGTCACACACAGGAATAAATGGCGTTGAATAATTTCAAGAACATGGAACTCAAAGGATAGTGTGAATTTAAATTGATGGATGATTGGAGTGTAGGTGAGCACTCTAGGCTTAAGGGCTTTCTATTTATTACTTAGACTTATGCACAAAAAGATCTAACTCGAGCGGTTAAACCGTATGATTCATAACTCATCCTATTTTAATTCAAAAGGCTTTCCCTTCAAACCGGCACCTCAAAAACACCTTAAAATACACCTAGGATCAGTAGTCAACCTTTAATGGTAGCCCGAACAACCCAAACAATTTAAATTCCCGTACAGCTCATAGATGATAGAAAAGTCTGCTCACGATACTCCAACTTAAAATGCACCTAACTTAATCGATTCTTATACGAAATAGGCCCAATTTGCACTAACACGACCCTAACATCATACATATCAAGAAAATCAGGGGTATCCCCTGCCCAAGTCTTGTTAAGGTACCCATCAGAACTGAATTTTAGAGGTTGAATGCGTAGGAGAAAAATTTCAGCTTTGGTGCACTTATCGCTAAGGCTTCCCGAACTCGCTCCTTATAACCTAACACTTCAAACACTCAGCCAAGCATCCCTTAAGGGTCCCTATATGACCAGCAAAGGGTTCTTGAGCTAGTCTCTTGCCCGGCGCTAGCGCGTTCAATCATTTGCTCCAAAACGCTCGCCCGATGCCCTTCCAACTTTCCTAAACAACATTCCAACCAAAAACCACAAGCTCTAGTCCTATAACCAACCTAATACTCATTCAAAAACACATGTTTAACCCCATGAACATCCCATGGGCAGCCCCTTACCTCCTTTCATCCATTTTTACAATCCAACACCGCAAACTCGATTCAATTTACTACATTTCAAAGAATATGCATTAAATAACTTGACCAACATCATGTGGGGCTTAATACCAACCATACACACACAAAAAGGGGCCGAAATCAACATTATACATTCTGATTTTTCATTTCAAATCATGAAAATTCCTGTAAGAAGCAAGAAATCACCCAAACAAATTCAATATACAAGCTAGTAATTGCATTTACACAAAAGAAGCAACTCCACGTTTTTTCCCCAGCTGAAACCGAAGTATGCACACATATTTTACCATAGAAATCTGCCAAAATTCAAGTTAAAGGAGAAGAACCAAAAAATCATATATCCTATGCTTGGGTTTTAAAATAGAATTGAAGTATCTTGCCTCAACTAGAAGAACAAGGGAAAGAGGGGCGGCTGGACACTTTAACCCCATGGATAGCAGTTGGAAAACCTCCTATGGTGGACCTCGGGGCGGCACAAAGGTGGCTTGGTGGCTGGTACGGTGGACGGAAAAAAAAAATGAAGAAGGAGATGGTGATGCCGATCGAAGAAGGGGATGAAAAGGAGGATTGCGTGAGTTTCTCTTGGGTGGAATGAAAGAGGCGGCTGCAAGAGTCTTAAAATGCTAGGGTTTAATTGTGGTGTGTGATATTTTAAGTGTAGTGTATGTATAGGTAGGTTGTGTGTGTGTAGGGTGTGCACAAAAGTGTTTTTTTTTTACTACTAAAAGTGCTTCTTTGATTATTACAACTTTAAATTATAGAATTTTGCACTAATTTTAAATTTATAAGTCAAAAATATTTAATTTAAATATTAAGGATAGAATTCCACTAGTCGGGGTCCAAAAAGGCTAATTTTTAAGAAATAACAGAAATTACGCACAAGTATGCACCTAAGCGATTTTCTTTACCCGAAAAATTTAAAATAAAATTTTCTTTTTATTTTTCTTCAAATTCTAAGAAGTTTAGGCCATAAAAATTTAGAATATAAGATTTTTCCACTGTGTCCACCTTTACCGCATGCCGGGGCCGAAGGTCGCTAATTTCAAGTATCTCAAGTAATTAAATTTAAATACTCGCAAAATTAGATTCTAAAGAAATTTAAATCATTTAAATCGCCATGAATTTTATAAATTTAAATATTGAAACTAATTTAGGAATGAAATTTAAATTATGGAGATTTGACGTCACAAAAACAAATAAACATTTGAAAGAATTTAAACACTAACTTTAGAAATTAAAATCATTACTTTAATTATTTTGATGTCATAGTGATAAATAAAATATTTCAATAATAAATAAAGCGATTAAAAATAATTTAAATAAACTAAATTATTGTTTAATAGTCATCTAAATAAATACACAAGCGGAAATATAAATATTTAAAACGACTTGGACAAACTAAAAACATTTAAATAATTAATCTATACATTTAAAATGATTTAAAATAACTAATCGCTAAACTTAATTTATTTAAAATAAATAAGTTGGACAATCAAAAGTATTTAAATAAATAAGCTTAACAGTTAAAATTATTTAAATAACTATCCAATAAACTCATCATTTTAAAAAAATAAGCGGAGTAGTTAAGGTCATTTAAATATATAAACTAAATAATTAATATTATTTAATTAAGCATTCTTAAATCTTTAAAATATTTAAAACAATTAAGTTGCACAATAAAAATCATTTCAACAAATAAACTTAAACGATTAAAAGCATTATTTAAATAATTAATACAATAAAAATCATTTGAATATACAATTAATATTTTATCAACAAATAATTCAGATAAAGAATTTTAAACCGATTAAATTTAAAAATAATAATTATAATATTTATTTAATTTAATGCATACGATTTAATAGATTGGATTTTAGGTGCTACACATATGCTTAAGTCGGCTAGCGATGGCCTAAATTCTAAATCTTGCTCTGCTGTGAATTTTATTGATGTGATTCCTGATATTTTTTATAAATGTCTGCAGGTTCAGCTGTCTGAAGGCTTGATCAATCCCATGCACAGTTTATATGTAAGTGAAGAAAGAAGCAGTTGCAGGATTGATCAGACTTCATCCAAGATGGTGGACGAGCCACCGTAAATTTGGCCACTAAAGAGGGGAATATAGTCGGGCTATAGACTATAAATTTAGCGCTGACTAAGAGGCAACTCAGTGTTCTTTACCTTGTTCTTTAGTTTATTTTTGATTAGTTTTTATTTTTATTTTCTTTTTGCTACTTTCCTATTTCAGTTTGTCGCGACTGCTGACTTGCCCAGCCTGTTTGTGAGGACCTCGGTTCCAAACATCTAAACTAGAATAACCAACATAAAGCGAACAAGAGCCAAGCTGAAATGAAATAAATTTTTTTTTATTTCCTGTGAACAGTTCCTCGCTCGAGCGGCAAGAAACGCCCGCTCGAGCGAGCAAAACTTTGCCCGGCTCCCTGGAATACTCTCGCTCGAGCGTTAAGGAACACCCGCTTGAGCGAGAAATTCCCTGCCTCAAAAAAAAGGAATTTCTGGTCCCTCGCTCGAGCGGTAAGAAATACCCGCTCGAGCGAGCATCACTCTAAACCAAAAATCTGGGTTGTTTCTCAAAAACCCAATCTCCAACTCAAATCCATTCAAAACAACATCCATCAAACATAAATAAATAACTCCAAACAACAAGATCCAACCCCTAAAATTCTAGAGTTGAACATCCATTCGATCCAGTAGTACATGCAAGATTCTAGTTATACAATACAACTCAAAACAAGTTACCAAGTCCTCACTCTATCTTCACATCCCAACAATCCATGCGATCTCTGACTCGGTCCTACCCCACCTGTTTCCTAGCACACATACAAAGACAATACAACAGCCGAATAACCGGAGAGAATAAATCCCAGTAAAAAGCGACAAACATGTTATATCAAAAAGGCATCTCAAAATGAAATACATCAACTTCCAGATATTCAAAATGAGAGTAGATGAATAGAGTAGATGAATGCATGACTTCAAAAGTCTAGACTATCAATCCGAATAATCAAAAGGTAAATCGGTTCCTCGATTATTTGGTTGGGATCCCGAGGATGAAATATCACAACAATCACACCAACTTCCCCTTTCGAGGTGGACGATGTATACTTCAATCCTTCAGAATCCAATAGAGAGTTGATCGTCCACTATAGTAAATCGCCTACCAGTGCCACTCGACTATAATCCTTAGATCGTCTAATTCAAACGAAACGAATCGTTCAACTCAATATGAATGCATATGAAAACTAAAACATTCAATCGTATAATTCAATTAATTCACATAGACATGCAAGTTTGTGGTTTCTCTAGGACACTCGAATCAATCCGGATTCGAGTTAATCGTCATATTCCATCCAATGTCGTCTTATACCTCTCTTCGATCGAAAGTTCCATTCCTGAAAAATCAAAAGATAATTCGATTCAAAAGCTATTCGAATTCAAATCAAATAGTCAAGAAGTACAATACTATACCGCCTTCAACCTCTCGAAATTCAAACTCTTTAATTCTAAGTTATCGGCCTTCAAATCA
This sequence comes from Henckelia pumila, assembly GCF_033568475.1. NCBI lineage: Eukaryota > Viridiplantae > Streptophyta > Magnoliopsida > Lamiales > Gesneriaceae > Henckelia > Henckelia pumila. Next base: position 216,802,311 of record NC_133123.1, read on the forward strand.
ATCTGTACGGAGATGTAAACAAATCAATATCATTCAACGACTCAATTCAAATACGTTTCAACAATACAATCGATCAAAAATCCCAAACTCAAAATAGCGGCATAACGACTAAAAATCGATCAACTGAAAACGCAGACAGCAGTAAAATATCTAATTCAACTCATAACAACTTCAATATCATCAAAACATCTCAAATCCATCATATCTCTAAGCATCATTTTATAAAATCATAAAAAAAATCATAACAATTCCGAACGACGTTCTTTTTCCGATCCGACTGAGAATAAACGATAAGAAATAGTTCAAGAACATCATATTTGAAACTCGTTCGATTCTAACAATATCCGAAAAATAAAGTATAACTGATCGGATAAATACTTACGATAAAATAAAGCTCTTGCGAGCGTGATCGTGATCGTGAATATGCCTTCAGATTTAATTTCTACTAAACGGATTGAACAAAACTGGAGAATCAAAAGCTTGAAGAATCATTTGGTGCTCTACAATGGAGAAGGAGGCGTGGAGAGGATGAAGGACAAGGGGAAATGAGACTAAGTCAAACCATTCAATCCAAGATAATATATAAAACTCCAATTTTGCATTTAGTCCCTGAAATTTCCGAAAATTGCAAAATAGTCCCTGATCAAAATCAAATCGATCCTCGAATTCTATAATCTACGATTATCTTAAATAAAATAAATTAAGATAAATTTGGGACGTTACACTGTTGATGTCGTACATCGGATGTTGTCGAGGAATAAGAGGATGCTTTGACCAAGGGAGTGTTGTTTTATTTTTCTCTTGTGTTGGGCCTTCTTGCATGTGTTTGTTCGTTTCTGCATCTTGTAAATTGTTTCTAAAGCATTGAGGACAATTCTTTGGATAAGTGTGGGGGTAGACTAATTTATTTCATTGTGTGCTGTTTGTTTGCATTCATAATCGTTTAGTTTGTTAGCATATAGTTTGTGTCGTGTTTTATTGTGTCTCGTTTGTATGTTTTTCATAGTTGTTTTCATGTGTGTTGAGTAGGATGATAAATGGGAGCCAATGATGATATGAAGTTATGATTTTTGTGAAATTTTTTTTGTTTTTGCCCTTGGCTTGACATGAGAAACCATAGGTTGAACCGTGAATATTTTTAAGCACTCATGTTAGACCAGTGAATTGTAGCGAAGATTTGATGAAGTTCCTATCTGTTTGATCATTGCACGACAAAAAGTGTTTTGTGGAGATTAACTGTGTTTTGTGAATTTTGACGAGTCTCTAACTTTGCACTTATGATCTTGGGCACACCAAAACTTTTGAAAAAAAAATTGATAAATTTTTTTTAGTTTTGTAAAACTCAACTCCATCCGGGTCATGGACGAAGAATTGAAATCCTAATTATCACGTCCAAGGCTAAGTCTGCGGATGCAATTGGGTTGATGCTCCATCCGGGCTATAGAAGAGGGGATTGAAATTCGAATCCTATCACAGTTATAGCTAAGTTTGCGGGTAATTATTGGGGCTTAAGAAAGTCGGGTTCAAAATCCGACGGTGTGTAAATTATCTAAAGGGAGGTGTGTTTTGTTAAGAGATCATTGGAATAAATGGACACTTGAGAGTGAAACTTGCGCTGATATGTCATAGGTCGCTAAGCAGTCTTAAAACGTATTTTTTCTTAGTTTCATGAAACTGGAATGACAGTTCACACACACACACATTCACGCTAAACCAAAGGCGTATCATGAAGAGGTGAGGGCGTTTGTGATTTTGGTTTGCGTTTGAACTTCGCTGAGGCTATTTCTTTCCCATATAATCATCCTTACCTTCGTTTTGTGTTTTGCGTTTGTTTTTCATATGTCTTGCTCGAGGGCGAGCAAGGTTTAAGTATGAGGGAGTTAATAAAGTGCATTTTGTATGCATTATTTTGTGTTATTTTTAGGTTTATTTGGCATGCATTCATATTGTCTCGTGTGTGTTTTATGTGTTTTATTTATGTTTTATTTCATGCTTTGTATTTCACTCTCCGGATTTTATTTGTAGGAAAAATGGACATTAAAGGAGTTTTGCGATTATGGAACGATGTAGCAGCACTAATGCTATTGGAAAAGGATGAAGATGCGCATATGCGCATGAAGGGCGCAGTTGAGAAGAAAGGGGTACGCGCAATTGCGCTTAATGAGCAGCGCAGTTGCGCCTTGAATCTGTGCATCCTGCTATGCTTGGATGAAAGGCGTAGCTGCGCGTCAAATAAAGGAGCTTCTGCCGAAACCGATGTATAAGCCACAGATTCCATACCCATAGAGGTTCAAGAAAAAGATATTGGATGAGCAGTTCACAAAATTTTTGGAGATTTTCAAGAAGATACACATCAACATCCCCTTGGCTGATGCTTTGAAGAAAATGCCAAACTATGCAAAATTTATTAAGGAAGTGATGTCTAAGAAGAGAAGGTTGCAAGAGAACGAGGTTGTGAACTTGACTGAAGAATGCAGTGTCGTGCTCCAAAATAAGATGTCACAAAAGTTGAAGGATCCAGGGAGTTTTACTATTCATTGTTTTATTGGTGGTTCTCATATTAACAGCGCTTTATGTGATTTAGGGGCCAGTATTAATTTGATGCCATTGATAAGTGAAATTTATGCACTTAATTTATATATGATTTTACTTGGCTTTTGTGATCTATCGAGTGGATATTATGTGTATTTGTTGTTGTTTTTGTGAGATACAAGGATTGCAGAAAAAGTATCGAGAAGAACCGGAATGACAAAATACGGAGCAGCAACTTCAGAAAATTACTAGGAATTTTTTATACATCAAAATCCGATCTACCATTCATAATTAATTTTAGTATGTTTTAAAGCTGCTGTCAAAATTTCAGCCCGATCCGACGGTTAAATTGTGAGATAAGATTTTTTGAAAAATATCGCGCGCTGCAGAAATCATCTACGCGAGAAACAGGAGCAAGCTGAATTTGAGATTATCTGCGTGAAGACCAAGCTTCTGCGTTGCAAGATTAGTAGATGGGGAAAAGAGAAGGAAAGCTTCTGTGCCAAGACCAAGCTTCTACGAGAGAGGAAGAAAAGAAGCCATGCGCTTCTGCGCATCAAGTCACGCTTCTCCGCAATCGAGAAGAACAAAGTAAGCGCTTTTGTGGGAAAATCACGCATATGCGTGTACTGATAAACATGGGAAAAAAAACAGAGTTTTGGAAATTTTGGAGACGTGATTTTCCTGGGCTTGATCTTGGGCTTCTCAAGCAACATATAAAAAAAATTAGAAGATCAGAAAGGAGAGAAGCCGCACAAGGATCCGCACACTTTGGAGAGAATTGAGAGCAGAAGAAGCGGCACCCAAACAAAAGAACCACAAACAACTACGCATTCACATAGGCTAGGGACATGGATTTGAGACGTGGGAGCGAACGACAAGGGATAATCGAATCACAAGAAAGAGGAAATTTATCTGGGGACGGAGAATCAACTCTAATCTGTGATTTTTATTATCTGCCTTGATTTATTATGAGATTTTTGAATATTTCTGTGTTTAATTATTTAATTATAAACTTATTGGTTGCTTCTAGAGATTGACGGATCTTGATTTGATTTTCATGTTTTTAATGTTGTTTTGCCTAATATTATTTGTTCTTAACAATTTATTTGTGTATTTGTCATTTGATTGCCTTTCAATTAACTGGTCATAGATTGAATGCTAAATTTATTTGAAATCTCGCACTCGGGAGAGGAGATTTTGAATAGGATTAAAGAAAAACACAACCTAGGATTTTTTTAGAGTTCGGGAGGCTTACAAATTTCTTTGAGGTCATTGAAAGAGAACCGTAGAACTTGATTAAATTATTTTGTTGTTTGATTTTTGATAGGGATATCAAAATTAGCATTAGAATAATAACATTTACTCGCCCTTCGGGAGAGTTAATAAATAACAATTAAAGGTTTTTGACCTATAAATTGGAATAGATGATATAATCAATTGATATGATTTGCATGAATAAAAATCGAGTGATATTTTGTATCTAAAACCCGTCTCAGATCGTTTACCCCAAAGTCGTCCTTGAAATTTTTGATCCTTTATTTTATTTTAGTTTATTTAATTTTAAAATCTGATTTTTTAAACAAAGTTGAGATTATTTTAATTACAGTATTTAGTGTGAATATAAATTGCTACCCTCGTGAGAACGATACTCTACTCACTAAATATTAAAACTTGACACCGTGCACTTGCGGGCACAAAATTACGCAACAAGTTTTTGGCGTCGTTACCGGGGATTGATTCAATTTATTGTGCACTAATACTGTTACCAAGTGATCTTGATTTTGATTTAGAATTATAATTTTTTTGTATATTTATTATTTTCATTTTTTTCGATGAATTTATTTTGTTTTATCTATGTCTGCAGTTTATTCACAGATCTTAAAGTTTTGAAAGTGCAGACGTAGTCGGGCTGAGGACTATAAACTAAGCGCTGCTTGGGAGGCAATCCAAGAGTTTTTAGTATTATTTATTTATTTTGTTTATTTTATTTTTATGTATTTACTTCTTAAATTTTTGTCCCTTGTCATTTTCTTTATAGGATGTGTGGAGATGAATTTTGGTGGTGTTACCCCTACTATACCCCAATGTGCTAAAAATGACAAAAAAAGAATGACGACTAGTGATGGTTGTTGTCCCAGGTACGTGCATTCCTCTACTATTTCATTTGCTTATTGTACATTGAGGACAATGCACATTTTAAGTTTTAGGGGTGTTTGAAATTTTGAAATTTTTTGATGAGTTAGTTTGAGTTAAAGGCATGATGTGTAATTGTGTTGGTCTATGATGAAAATAATTTTTTGTGCTGAAAGGTCAATGTTAGCTATATTTAATCTTGAGTTCTCATCCATATGAACTATGCCTTGATTGTTTAAACCCTAGTGATTAAAGAAGCTTTGAGATTTTGTGAGTGGATTGGATGATTCGATTCTTAACTTTGGTGATTTATACTTGAAACCGAGATAGACTAATACGAGCTTAGAAATGATTTAGGAAATTTTAATGAGTATCTAAAAATTTGCAAAAGCAACAAAGGGAGATAAAAAAAAAATTTACAACTTCATCTGCGCCTGGAAAGGGATTGAAATCCTAATCACCAATCCATGGCTAAGTTTTCGGATAAAATGAGGTTGATGCTCCATCCAGGCTATAGATGAGGGGAATGAAATCCGAATCCTATCTTTAGTTATAGCTAAATATGCGGGTAATTATTAGGGAAAAATAAAATAAAACCCTGGTGCAAAATCCAGCTTTTTGAAAAATATGTGATATAACTTGAAAAGTCCTTTTGATCTTAGTGAGTAGAAGTTGAACTTGGTGGAGAATGTTTTGAAACTAGGGAGCGGAATTGATGAATCTATGAAACAAAATTATTGCATTAGTGTATCGAAAGAGAGGATGATAGACAAGATTGGCGAATCACACACACACGAGAACTTTTGAGAAAATTAGCCTACAGGTGGATTGAATCTTGGAAAAAAAAAATCGGAGGCCGATTATATTACATATTATTGTTTTGCTCGGGACTAGCAAAAGTATAAGTTTGGGGGATTTGATAAGTGAAATTTATGCACTTAATTTATATATGATTTTACGTGGATTTTGTGATTTATCGAGTGGATATTATGTGTATTTGTCGTTGTTTTTGTGAGATACAAGGTTTGGAGAAAAGGTATCGAGAAGAAGCGGAATGATGAAATACGGAGCAACAACTTCAGAAAATTACTGGGAATGTTTGATACAACAAAATCAGATCTACCATTCATAATGAATTTTAGGATGTTTTAGAGTTGCTGTCAAAATTTCAGCCTGATCCGACCGTTAAATTGTCAGATATGATTTTTTTGAAAAATATCGCGCGCTGCAGAAATCATCTACGCGAGAAACAAGAGCAAGCTGTTGGATTTGATGCGCTTCTGCGTGATTTGATGCACCTATGCGTGAATTTGAGAGCATCTGCGTGAAGACAAAGTTTATTTGTTGCAAGATCATTAGATGGGGAAAAGAGAAGGAAAGCTTATGTGCCAAGACCAAGCTTCTACGGGAGAGGAAGAAAAGAAACCATGCGCTTCTGTGAATCAAGTCACGCTTCTGCGCAATCGAGAAGAACTGAAGGTGATTGGTTAACTCGTGACCGGAAACGCAGCGGAAATATTAAAATTTTTAACAAAAGATATCCGATCACTTGTGTAGCATTCAAAATCAAACAATCATAGGGTGTTTAGAAGTTTAACCTATCAATCTCAAATATTGATTTATGGCTCCAACCAAGTTGATAAACAACCAGGCTCTTGAAGTGGTAGGTACTATCTACAAGCTTCCAAGAGCACACCTTACTCAAAATAGATTCAACACTTCAAGCCTTCGAATTAGGTCCACGACTAGACGATCTAGATCCGCTCTAAATATGCACTAGAATATTTAGAGAATTTTGCATTGAGATTTTCCTTTTTATTCTTCCTCAAAAAAATTGAAAGAAAACTTGGAGAATTTTATTCAAAGTGTTCAGCCACTTCTCACCATTTGGAATGGAATATGTGTATATATTATTCATAATAATATATTAATGGTCAAGGATTAATGGATACAATTAAACCATACATGGAAAAGTACAAGACTTGCATGAAAAATTGCATCCAATCTTACAACCCTTCAAATTCCATCACACATATATATAACATGAATATATATATATTTCGAAAAAATATATATACATGTTTTTGAACTTATTTAATTAAACATTAAACTTAATTCCAATTAAGTTTAAATTATTAATTAAATATAAATTGAACTCATTCAAGTCCACTAGTATATAATTATTCAACACTATATTAATTTGAGTTCTATAAGACTCAATAGTGTTTAATAATTCAACACTTGAATTAATTTAATTATTTGTACATTACAAAGACTACTAGTGTAAAATTAATTCAACACTTGAATTAATTAATTAAGTTCAAAATAATGGTTTAGAAAATCAACATTTTCACAAACTAATTATTTTAAGTCAACTTTTAATCTTGGAACACATTCACAAATTAAAAGTTAATTTTCCATTCATTCTTCAATTTAGAAGTCAAACTTCTAATTTATTTTACTTATAAACTCTTTTATAAGTTATTCAACACATTGAACTAATTTTAATCTCAACGAGATCTAGAAAGCTAGTACTAGTGTGACCCTCAATGGTTCACTGATACAACTAGCAGTGGGTTCACATCTCCATGTGATTCAGAATCAACAAGTACCTTATGTGAGCATACCCCATATAGCTCCATTCTTATTGATCAACTCATTGATAATAAGAATGTCAGAAAACTCAAGTCTGATAGTACCCAACCAGTCATGTTAAACGTCTAGCAGCATCGCTTACGTGACTCCCTAGGTATCAAATGATAGTGTCTGCAAGAACCAATCAATTATGGTTAGCGTACAGTAAGGTCCCTTCAACTCATATATCCCGATCGATTCGACAACCATTGGTTTATCGAGAGTTGTCATTGAATCGATAAATATATGTCATCGAAGGTGTAATTCAAGAAACCACTTTCTTAATTACCACCTACTCTGATAAGAGATTTCAAGCTACGTATGCATGAGATCACATAGGATATCCATACCCGTAGGTATGTGGTGAATCCCCGACTACAATGCATCGACTCCTATATGTTTCGTCACAACACCCAACATTGCCACCTGACACTAGTAGAATTATCGCTTTTTACTTCGCCATTTTTTACTTCGCCAATTAATAATTACGAAGTAAAATGTGACAATCAACTTCGCTAATAATACGGACGAAGTAAAAACGCACCTTCTACTTTGGTACTTAAAAAACCCGGGCTTCACTAATAATTTTGGATAGTATTTTACTTCATCATATTATAATTGATGAAGTAAAAATTAAAAAATTAAAATTTTTAATTATAATTGATGAAGTAAAAGGATGAACCGGATTAAATATTGACTCAATGACTTTTCTTTCTAACTTTTTCAATACTTGGTAAAATATACATCACAAAACACGATCCCCTTTCTTCTTCATTGCGGGAAAAGAAACCCTGCTCGGCGATCCTTTTCTTCTTCAGCCGCCCACCATCAACCACCGTCGGGAACCGACGCCAACGCCCTATTTCGAAAGCAAAAGGTCTGAATCTCTCTATTTTGGTTTCAATTTAGGGTTTACATGTTTTGAAAGATGTTTTCTTTATTTTTTTTACATGAATACGAGATGCCCTTTTTTTGAACATAAACTCAGGTTTTCCTTTTTTCTTTGCGTTTTACTTGTTTTTCGATCCAGAAAATTACAAATATATGCCAATGTTTCCTTTTTTTTTTTTTAAACGTGTGGGTTTCTCTGTTGATTTGAGTTTTAAATATTCTTCTTGTTGGGATATTTGGTCTGTCAAGCAGCAACCAAGCTAATTCGGCACCGACAAATAATACGTAAGCAACAATGTTGCCTGCTACTCCGGCTTTGTAAAGTTCTGAAATTTTTTTTAAAAAAAAAAAGTTAGCCTCTCTATTCTGGCCTGTTATTTAAATAGTTAAGGCTATTATGAAGGTATTGTTCTGAATTTTTTTTAAAAAAAAGTTAGCCTCTCAAATCTGGCCTGTTATTTTAAATAATTAGGGCTATTATGAAAGTATTTGGTCCTCCAATTTATTAAATTCTGGATTAAGTTTGATGAATTGATTTCTTCTACATTTTAGCCTCTTTTTTTTTCACTCGATCTCAATATTTGTCCCATAAATCAATATTAAAATTAATTATCATTGTGATAGAAAAAGGGCAGGGCAGAAAGCACAAATTAAAACAAGCCAATTTTTTATAGTAACGATTAAATTTAAGTAATTATAAAATATTTATTTTAATCCCACAAACTAATTGATAAAAGAGAAGACATATTGCATGCACACTAACGAGTAAAATTAACCAGATTAAATAGTAATCATGTGTATAGGTATTATAAAATTATTTTGGATTTTATTAGAGTTATTTATGTTGACTATGTTATATGAAATTAAAACTTACAAGTTTAACTTAACAATATTTTTTTCATGGTTATTTGTCTTGTGACCGATGGGTCAGATGCATATATGTGGTTAAAAATAATACTATTGATTAAAAAAGTAATTATTTTTAATCGATTAAGTCAATTATAAGATCTGTTTCATAAAATGTAAAATTAGTATGTATTTATGGGTTTATAAAGTTGTGTATTATGTAACCTACTGTGTCAATAAAAATGTACAAAATTAGTTTATTTCACAGTTTCATAAAATTTTATTGAATTTGTTGGTACTGTAGCTTGAAAAAAACATAATTAAAGTAACTGAACTTGAAAATTCTATTATTTTACAGTTTCACATCAATGTACCTAGAAAACAAGAAAACCCTTTCAGTTGCTAGAAATCTTTGCAAATTTGTTGAAATAAATTTAGCTGGTATACAATATATATAGCTGAACTTGAAAGTAGCATCCTAGCTCTACTCGCTCGCACCTAAATCTAACAAATCTGAACATGGATTCTTGCACTACTCATTCGACAAGTTCTTTGATGGAATCTGATTTTTACTTTCTGGAATTTTCTGCAGTGGAGCACTAAGTGCTTAAGAGAGAAGTTAAAAGACTACAAAACTTGTATAAGCAGCAAACTTCACTGCCGCAACAACAACAGGTATTTTTCAGTATTTGTTCTGTTTCGGTGGAGTTTTAATGTGCTTTGAAATTAAACCTGATCGCATATTTTCTCCGTGTGCTTTTAATATTTTGATTATATGATGATTCATTGTTCGCGTCAGGAATTTCGTTTCTTATGCCTGTAAAAAACATAATTTGTATATATTATTTGCTACTTTTTTATGTAGCGACTTAAATGATTGGAGAGTCGTAGTAACTAGTGTTTGAAGTGGAAATCATTCATGATTGTCGTGTAATTAAAAAATTTTATTATAACTGATCGTTATTGAATTTTTTTTTAAGGTAAGTTGTTAATTATGGATAAATCTTGGATTCACTCTGATAGAAGGTCGAAACAATATGAGAAGGGTGTGGAACAGTTCATTAACGGTTGTATACGAAATCCTCATATTGACTCGAATTTAATGCATTGTCCTTGTTGCAAATGTAAAAATCTGAAAAAGGGATCGATTACGTCCATTCGAGAGCATCTTTATTGCCATGGTTTTAGTCAGAATTATATGAATTGGATTTGGCATGGCGAGTCTGCTGAAAATGATAGAGTAAATTTAAGCACCAACCAGGAGCCAATTGGTGATAATCATGACGACTTTGAAACCGCTAATATGTGTGAGGCAGCATATGATAATTATACAGAAAATCTAGAAGCGTTTATGAAATTTTTAGAGGAAGCAGAGAAACCTTTGTACAATGGATGTAAACGTTATACAAAGTTGAGTGCACTTGTGAAACTATACAATACCAAAGCAAGGCATGGGATGAGTGATGCTCTATTTTCAGATCTACTAACTGATTTTGGGGATATGCTGCCAGATAATCACAATCTACCATCCTCAACGTACGATGCAAAAAAGACGTTGAGTTGTTTGTCGTTGAGTCATGAAAAGATCCATGCATGTTCCAATGATTGCATTCTTTATAGGAAACAATATAAAGACTGTGTAGCTTGGCCTAAATGTGGCTTGTCGCGTTGGAAGTTAAACAAGAAGAACATTGAGAAGAAAGGTATTCTTGCCAACGTGATGTGGTATTTCCCTCCCATACCAAGATTTAAGCGCATGTTCAAATCTTTAGAGACATCAAAAAATTTAACTTGGCATGTAGAAACCACAAGAGTTGCTGGTCAGTTACGTCATCCATCTGATTCCCCATCTTGGAGGTTGGTGGATCATATGTGGCCCGACTTTGAAAGTGAACCAAGAAATCTTTGCCTAGCACTTGCAGCTGATGGCATTAATCCTCATAGCAATCTTAGTAGTCGGTATAGCTGCTGGCCAATCATGTTGACCACCTATAATCTTCCTCCAAGCATGTGTATGAAGAGGAAATTCATCATGCTATCTATGCTCATTTCAGGGCCTAAACAACCAGGAAACGATATAGATGTCTACCTCAAGGTGCTAGTTGAAGATTTGAAACAATTGTGGGAAGGAGTTGATGGCGTTTATGATGCTTATCGAAGACAGTTTTTCACCCTTAAAGCAGTTTTATTATGGACCATTAATGACTTTCCTGCCTATGGTAACCTTAGTGGCTGCACTACACATGGTTATTATGCATGTCCAGTATGCGGAGAAGATACTTGTGCAAAACATTTGGTAAATGGAAAGAAAATGTCATTTGTTGGTCATAGACGTTTCCTACCAATGTTTCATCCCTATCGAAGGCAAACAAAGGAATTCAATGGCATGGAAGAACATGGAGAAAAATCTACACCATTATCTGGGGTTGCCTTGTTTGACAAGCTTGCGGACATAAGATGTGAGTTTGGAAAGAAGATCAGTGTGAAATGTAAAAAGAGAAATAATGCAAAGGAGAGTAATGTGAAAGACAGTAAAGAAGAAAAATATTTAGGGGCAACAGATTTCAGAAAATGTTGGAAGAAAAAGTCAATTTTTTTCAATCTTCCTTATTGGAAACACCTTCATGTTAGGCATTGTCTCGATATGATGCACATAGATAAAAATGTCTTTGAATCCCTCATTAATACTTTGATGAATGTTAAAGGAAAATCTAAGGACAATCTGGCAGCTAGGTTGGACATGCTTCAAATGGGAGTTAGGCCTGAATTGGCACCTAAATTCGGAGAAAAAAGAACATATATTCCTCCTGCTGCATGCTCATTTACAAAAAAAGAGAAGTTACAAGTGTGCCAATCGTTAATGGATATAAAAGTTCCAGAAGGTTACTCATCGAACACGAAGAATCTTGTGAGCTTGCCTGAGCTGAAGTTGACTGGCTTGAAATCCCATGATTGTCATGTTCTAATGCAACATCTTCTACCAATTCTCATTCGTGATGCGTTGCCAAAACATGTTAGATATGCCATCATAAGATTATGTTTTTTCTTCAAAGATATTTGTTGCAAGGTTATAGATGTATCCAAGTTAGATAAGCTGCAATCTGACTTGGTTGTTACGCTCTGCTTATTGGAGCAGTATTTTCCCCCATCTTTCTTCGACATTATGCTGCACTTAACAGTCCACCTTGTTCGAGAAGTTCGATTATGTGGACCTGTCTGCTTTCGGTGGATGTATCCATTCGAAAGATGCATGAAGGTGTTTAAGAATTATGTTGGCAGTCGAAAACATCCTGAAGGTTGCATTGTTAAGAGATATTCAGCGGAAGAAGCAATTGAGTTTTGTTCTGAATACCTCGACGGACTTGATCCTGTTGGCATCCCTCAATCAAACCGAGACCCCAAATCCAATGTTCCTGGATTCTTAGCATGCAAAACACCAATTGTAGTGCCATTAAGTGATATGCAACAAGCACATTTGACTGTTCTGGAAAATACGAAAGAAGTATCTCCCTACATAATGTAAGTTCAACTCGTTAATAAATTATTCTGCACTTCTGTCAAAATCTATTGTCTAAAAAATATTATACATAAATATTTCCATAGCGAACATAAAACCTTTCTGAAGTCCATGTTTCCGAAAAAAGAGAAATATGAAAGATGGATACAAGATGCTCACAATAAGAAGTTTATTGACTGGTTTCGTGCAAAGGTTAGTTGAATGCAAAAATATTTATTAAAGTATTTGCGGTGAGCATGTTGTATTTAGTATTATAATTATTTTTTTAAAATTGAATACATGTTAGGTGGCTGCTGAAATAGACAGCTGCAATGGTGGAACGACATCGACATTGACATGGCTAGCTCATGGACCACGTGCGCAAGTCATTAAGTACGGTAGTTACGTGATAAATGGCAACTTATACCAAACAAAGGAGCGGGATGATGAGAGAGTTTGTCAAAACAGTGGGGTTTCTCTAGTTGCCAGCACCATGCTTGTCTGTAGTGCCAAAGATAAAAATCCCTTGATTGCTGATGTGTCTTTCTATGGAATAATTGAAGAAATATGGGAATTAGACTATCATCAATTTCAAGTTCCTCTTTTCAAGTGCGCTTGGGTCGCGAATGATAAAGGAGTAATAAACAATGATGATTGTGGCTTCACTTTGGTCAACATGAACAAAAGAGGGCACCAGAATGATGAATTTGTCCTTGCAAGTCAAGTGAATCAAGTTTTTTATATTGATGACCCATCAAAAAAGGGATGTTCAATTGTGCTCCCAGTGCCAAATAGGTGTTATGAGGGGGAGGACTATGGTTGGAACTGTATTCCTGATTCTCGACCAATTGACGATGTTGATACTCATGATATACCTGTTCATGAAAGATACTTTAGAGCGGATAACGAGGGTGTCTGGGAAACGAACAAGAAAAAATGATGTTTAATACTTTATGTCATGTTTTGTTATGGATAAGCAAAAACACTTTATGGGCTTTAAAAATATATGTTATGAACTTTTATTAGTATTATTATTATTATTATTATTGTTATTATTTATTTATTTTGTCTTATTGTTATTATTTGTGTCTTTTGACTTCTTGTTATTATTTATGCCATATTTATGTTATCATTATTATTTAACGTTGGTTTCCAAAAAATTTATGCAGTGTTAAACATATATAATGATGCAAAGAAAACAGAAAAAAAAAGTTGCAGTGGAAGAGCTTCAAGAAGAACATGTTGATGATAGTCATGGAGATGAAGAGGAACTTGGACTTACTGATGGAGAAGAGCATCATGTAAATGTTCAAAAGAAGCGAGGTCCTACATTGATGGCTAAAGTAAGTGCAGCTGCAAGATGGGGAAAAAAAAGCGAAGATCGATTATGATGATATGGGGCGGCCAACATACAATGCAAATGGGAGGGCACTACAATCATACATTGGATCCATTGCTAGATCCATGGTGCCAATCAATATAAAGTCGTGGCCTGATGTTCCAGAAAACATTAAACAAAATGTGTGGGAAGAGATCTCGGTGAGTACAAGATTTAAATCTTGATTGATTATCCATACGCTGACTTTAGTTGTTTGCCTTTTATAATTGGACCAGAACTCTTCTTTTTCTCCTTACCTTTTTTCCTCTGTTATTTCTCATTTTGTTAAGAACAATTTAATCAGATAACTTAAGGCAAATATGAAAATTAATGGCATCCATTCATTATACTCAGTCATTCCTACACTTTGAAAGTTATGCGTCATAAAATTCTTACTGTAATCTTAGGCATTATACAATTCTTGCTGTAATCTTAGGCATTATATGTGTATGCATCTACTTTATCATTTACCATTGACAAATGTAGCATCTTTTTTAGTCTTATGTAGAATATTATTTCAGTGGCTGAATGATTATTTCTGGAACTTCTTTATACCTAAAATAATGGTAGAGTAACATGTTTTTTATGATTAGATCCAGCTAACCAATTCTGGAAAATAATATAACTTTAAATTGTTTCAACCTTAATTAACTTTTTTATGAACATTTTTTATTTTATTGTATAGTTTCACCTAATGGGATATATCATATGAAATAAAACCAATATTTTCTATTGCAGAATGTCTTCGAACTAGCGCCACAAAGTCAGTCTACTGTGATGAGTTCAGCAGCTCAAAAATGGCAAGATTTCAAAAACAAATTGACTAGTAGATTTGTTTGGCCCAACAGAGATAATCCTGAAAAGTTGATTTCTCCACCAAGTCAGTATCAACTCCCAATAGCAGATTGGAAGGAATTTGTGGATGCGAGACTAGATCCATCATGGGAGGTACTTTGATGAGAATTTTCATGTTTCTTTTAAGAATTATTAATTTTCATACTTAAACTAAAGAACAAAATGATGTAGGTTACTCACGAGAAGCAAAAACAACGAACCATGCACTGTAGATATCACCACAGAATGTCTCGAAAGGGTTACATCGGCTTGGAGTCTGAACTGGTAAGCTATGCATCATTCTATTTTTTTCATTTTTAGAAAGTACTTCATGTTCGTAAGATGATAATTTTTGAATTTTAGAGGGAAAAAAACATAATTGCTGAAGAAGAAGAAGTTGATAGATCGGTTCTTCGTGAAGACAAATCTGGAAATATTACGAGTCCGGAGACATCAGAATTCACTGGAAAAATTGTAAATGTTTAGTTTTATCAATCACTATATTTCCTAGATATATAAATTTTTTGGATTGATTTGTTATGTCTCTATCTGTAGGATGACTTATTGGAGAAGAAGGCGAAAGGAGAGTTCAAGGTTTCTAGAATGAATGATGTGTTAACCACTGCCTTAGGAAGCCAGGAACACCATGGAAGGGTTCGAGGTGTGGGAGGATTTGTAAAACCTCAAGTTTTTTTTAAGACTCCAAGAAAAAAGAGGGAATCAGTCCCGAAAACTACGGTCGGAAACTTCAATGAACAATTGGAGGAAACTAAAACTTTGAAGGCTGAATTGGAGAAATTGAAGGCTCAACTTGCTAGTGTTTTTCAAATCATCAATGATCGAACTTCTGAGATTGTAGTATCAAACAATTCCTCAGAAATTCAGTGCCCAAAGCAAAAGCAATTGAAGGATCTGGACCCAAAGATGTCAAAGGAATTGGAAGATTTTTATGAATGCGGCCCTCCTGAAATGAAGGTTCAATATTCTTATGTTTCACGGTAAATTTGATTTTTTTATCACATTTACATATGTATATATAATAATTTATTTTTCTTAAAGGGTAAAAAATGCCACCTTGCCATCAAAAAACATGAAAATGTGGTGGCGTATGGCACAATAATATCAGATGGGGGCCCAAATGTCATGATTCACAATGTTCCACTTGGAGAAGAGAACTTCAAGGTGTCTGTTGATGTTGTGTTAGATGAAGCAGCAAAGCTTCCAATCCCAATTAAGTCTGGACCAACAATCGTCAGTGATGCAATTGGAGCCATTGTTGGCTGGCCTAAAGAGTTAGTAATTTTTCCAAAGACAAAGGTATTGTGACCAAGTATACTGATTTTTAATTATGAAAATTGGGAGAGTAGATAATTTTATTGTCTTTGTCTTGATTTGTATATTTATTGGTTTTATAAGTAATATTCTCTTGAATAATACACTTGCACTCTACATGTGTAGATCAAATGATTTTATTGCCTTTGTCATCTGTTCATTAATATGGATAGTGTCCGGTTTTATGGGCATAGGTATTTCGAGTTGAAGATTTTGTTCACTTTCATCTTCTTTTTTGCTTGTGCATTATGATTTCTTTTAAGCGCATGCCTTGGCCATGACATACAAAAGTTGTTTGCTGATCTGTAGAAGGAGAGAAATCAACCATTTTCTATTTTGGATGTTGCTGGCCAGCGTGAGAAGTTCAAGGACGTTGAAAAAACATTACCCATGGCATGCAAGTTTATATACTCGTATGTTGTTAGGTTGATGGATGAAATTGACAGCATCTACGTGAAGTTTGATGATGCTATGTTTGGACGTGCTCAAGGCGTACGGTTGCTGAGACAAGATATCATACCATTTATGGAGATGAAAGAGATAGGTTCCAGACATATTTTGGTTTATATGGGGTATGTTGTGTTTAACTTACAATGTTTGCATATTTAATATTTTATTTGGAACTTGTCCACTATTGGATAGATTTCTCACCGAAGTTTGTAATCTTGATTGTAGTCACCTGTACAAATATTTGAAGGAAGCAGAACGGGCTGATAGTATTTCATTTGTGGATCCTGGACACATACCTACATGCCCAATTGACAGCGATGGCAGTCGCTTATCTCAACATATTGCTAACCAGTTGGAAGCAGTGTGTAGAGACAGCATATGCCTCATCCCATACAACACTGGGTATGATTTTACTTAATTAAAAATTCATACTGTATACTAGTCAATGTCATATTTTTTTTTTCATTTTGGCAGGTATCATTGGATCTTGACTATCGTCAATGAAGATAAAAATATGATCTATTTGTTGGACTCTACTACTAATAGATGCCGAGACGAAGCATGGAAAAAGATAGTGACAAAGTAGGTAGTAGATTATGTTGACGAATCAATTCACTTATACATATGAAAAAAAATAACTTTTGACTTTTTCAAATGTAGTGGGGTGAAGATGTACAATGCCTCGAGAGGTATTCCTAGAGGGCCAGTTTTTAAACAATTGACGGTATGTGTTATGCTTACATATGAAGACATGAATGTGATTGTTGCAATATTTTGACGGTGTTACAGTATTGTACTATAGGGACTAGGGATGGTGTTTTAGTGTTATATTATATTTGAGAGCTTTACTCATTTGTTCTTACCTATTTCAGTTTTTTTGTGTTCAAAACTTATTGTTTGGATTGTGATTGTTGCAATATTTTTTTATTTCATGTAGGGTAATATAAAACAAAGTAGTTCTGTTGAATGCGGATTTTGTGTGATGAAGTACATGAAAGATATTGTTGAATCTGAAAATCTACAGTTGGAGAAGATGGTGAGTTTCCTTTTCATTTTATGATTTGGTTTATGTGAAAATCTGTTTCCATCCTTCTTTGCTGCTTAGTTGCTCAGAAATGAATCAGAAGTTGACATTTTTGGTAGAGGCTTCTGTTTTGAAGTTGGCATTTTTGGCATCCTTCTTTCCAAACTTTTTGTCTTGGCACTGTTAAGGGTGAGAGTGCTTTATAATTATTTCTTAATCAAATTTTTGTTAGAGATATTGACATATTGTACTTGCTCGCTGAGTCGCTGGTTTATATCATATTTTCTCGTACGAACAAGGGCATTCTTTCATGCTGATAATTTTTGGAATCAAAACTGTCTGAGATTACTTGCGAATTCTCTATGATGATTGGTGATTAATGTTTTAGTTTGGTTGGGGTCAATGGTATTTCGTGCGACTGCTCCATGGTCTCACTTTTGCGAATGCTCTATGATGATTGGTGATTAATGTTTTAGTTTCGTTGGGGTCAATGGTATTTCGTGCGACTGCTCCATGGTCTCTTTAGCTTTTTGCAGTAATGGACGTTCCTAGTGAACTAACATTTGATTTTGGTAGACAAGCTATGGTTCACTGCATTGTTAACATCAATTGGGTGTCAGTGTTTTCTTTAGCTAGTTAGCTGTTGGACTTATTTGTGGAACATATATATATGTATCCTTGATAGATTGTGTTTTCAATTTTGTAATGTTTTAATTTAATCAGTTATTGCAATGACGATCTTTGATCAGTACCCGCGTATGTTGTTGTTACCCTTGTGAACCAGCAAATATGTATCCTCGATCTTGAATTTTAATCTGATCTATTTTATTTTTTTACATTTCAGTATTCAGGATCCATCAAGAACCAATATTTTGGTCAAGCTCAATTTGACGAAATTAGAAGTGAATGGAGCAAATTCGTCTACTCCTATGTAGGTTCCTAAATTGGTCATGCACGTTGGGAAAAATATGTGTTTTGTTTTCATGTATTATTGGATATACTACTTGTTATAACACTTTTACTTTTGAAGAAATACTCGTGGATGCATAATTTTTGATTGATAGATGTACTTGTGGATTTACGGATGTTTGTAGTTTTTGGATGGATAATTTATCAATCTATTGAGTACATTTTACGTTTCAGAACTATATATATATATATATATATATATATATTTTTTTTTTTTGATTTAATGGTACATATATTTTTACTTCATCAAACCAATGTAAAAACTGAAGCCATATGTACTTTATTACTTTAGTTAATGAAATTGCTGAAGTAAAGGGCATGCTTCTACTTCGCCAAGTTACATAGCATTTGAAGTTAAATAGATCATTTACTGCATCACTCAATGTAAATACCGAAGTCATATATGTTCTATTACTTCGTCGCTTAATGAAACTGCGGAAGTAAAATACATGCATTTACTTCGTCCCCTAATGAAAATTCCGAAGTAAAAGAACTGCTTTTACTGCCTCAGTCATCCTAAATACCGAAATCATATATATTCTATTACTTCGTCACTTAATGAAACTGCCGAAGTAAAATACATGCATTTACTTCGTCAGTCAATGTAAATATCGAAGTCATAGATATTATATTACTTCATCACATAATGAAAATGATGAAGTAAAAGGCATCCTTTTACTTCGGAACCGGTCCAATCATGAACTGGTTTTGACTCCGTGAACCGACCAAAGACTTCGGTAAATTCATGCCTAAGACTTAGGTTTTTAAGCGAAGTAAAATAGTACCCTATTACTTCACGTGCATCTACTTCGGTAGTTATCTATCTACTACTTCAGTTAATAGCCGAAGTAAAAAGCGAAAATTCTACTAGTGTGATGACACCAGTTGAGTCGGTAAACAAGTCAAAGTGAATCACTAGCATATAGAGTCTCCATGTTGTCCCGGGTCATAAGGACTAATGGTGTACAACCATAAACTAGGACTTCTCCACTCGATAAGTGAGAACCACTTGGAAAATCCTTTAGGGAGGGTTGTTCAGTTCACTCTACAAGAAGCACCTATTTGCATGCTTGGACATCTCCATGTCTCCTACCAATGAAACATGGTACTCACATCGCAAATACTAGTCTCAAGCTCGAGCGGCTTTTATCCTTCTTTATGGCGGCTGAATCGACTAGGAACAGTTTAGAATATACAGTATTCCAAATATGAGTTTCATGATAGTCATCACATGACCATTTCATATTCTTTCTACTATTTGTATATTCAATGGTTTATCTATGCAGCTTGCATGGGTATACAG
The DNA here is from genome assembly GCF_033568475.1 of Henckelia pumila. Lineage (NCBI taxonomy): Eukaryota > Viridiplantae > Streptophyta > Magnoliopsida > Lamiales > Gesneriaceae > Henckelia > Henckelia pumila. Next base: position 216,822,136 of record NC_133123.1, read on the forward strand.
ATAAATATTTGCCAAATTAAATAATGTCAAATATTATTAAAATAAAGATTGTAATACAAGAGTTCTCTCAAGGACCATCGGCCAACACATTGGCTCGACGGACACCTAATCTAAAAATCTCCCACTTGCACTAGAGCCAACTACCCATATTCTTCAAACCCATTGATTCTCGATGCTTTTCGAATAATGGTCCTGGTAAAGGCTTAGTTAATGGATCAGCAACATTATCTGCAGAGGCGACTCTGTCTAACAAGACCTCTCCTCTTTCCACAATCTCCCGGATGATGTGGTATTTTCTCAGTACATGTTTGGATTTCTGATGAGACCTTGGTTCTTTTGCCTGAGCAATGGCACCAGTGTTGTCGCAGTACACCGGGACTGGATCAACTCCATTAGGAATAACGCCCAACTCTTGGACGAAATTCCTAATCCAAACAGCTTCCTTTGCAGCATCTGATGCAGCAATATATTCTGCCTCAGTGGTTGAATCCGCAGTGCTGTTTTGCTTGGAACTCTTCCAACAAACAGCAGTCCCACTCTAGGCTCCAAGCCTATCATCAGCTCTACAATGCAAGTACTCATTCATAATTCATTAACCTCTAAAAGTCTTAACTAAGCTATTGCATACTCCCAAATAATTTTAGGAATCCAAAGCTATACTTGCATTCGTCGTCAGTCCACTGATGGCGACTGATCGTAAGTAAGTTTAGTAAATCAAATACGTTAACAATCCTATATCAAATTGTGTTTATTCGATTTATTACGATATATTCTGATTAGATTTTCGTCACCACGGTTTAAATAATACGGTATCAGGTATATATGCTTCCACTACATTTTAATTGTTCCATATCTTGATGATTCGAAATGATGATTGTAGGTATAGTGTGTCATATGGTCATTCTCCAACATATACAACTAAAATATAGATATTTAAGCAACAATCATCTGGACAATTGACACTAAGAGCCTAATTTAAGATAAGATCAGAAGTTCAAGATCTGTGTAAAATCATATCGAGAAATATAAAAAATAAATACTCATTTAATTACCAAGAACTTTCTAAAAATATACTCAAAATTGAAGTCAAAGTCTACTTCAGTAGTGGCGCAAACAATTCAAAAAGATAATTGAGATGTACCTATGACTGGAGGAGACTGAACGAAGACTCCACAATAAAAAGACGCCCCATTAATTAGTCTAATTTGATGGGCTTGCAGCTGAAATTGATTATCCGATCCCTATGCTTGAATATTAGACTAATAAACATCATTCAAAAAAATGAAATTTTGCCATATAATGTTTTATCATGGTCAAATGATGAAGTAGTAATTCATCTGGTACAATTGTCTCTCGTTGAATATTTTCGCATTGAATAATAAAACTAATAATGAGTGAGTTATAAACCCTTGAAACAACTCTATCCAATAAGCAAGCCTTTTGAGATGGACATCTCATGTGTTTATAACCTAACATATTAAGCAAACAAATCAAGTATATACTATGAAGAGTTTTTGTTCTAACCGATTTATATTTAAAATCTTATGAGAGAATGTGTTGTGTACGGTGTTGTCAACATCCACCACAATATACAGCGAAATAATAAAAACACAAATAAATTGCGTAAACTATATAAAATAAAAATAATTATGCATAAGTATTTATAATTGTGCGATGCCTCGAGACAAAATAATCACTAGAAAAAGTAACATCACTTTACAAAACCAATATTAGTGGAAAACTAATTTCTTCAACAAGTTGAAAAAATAAATTGCATCCTAAAATCAGAAAAAATAAACCAAAGAATGCAAATCCTATATTGCCAAAATTCGGAGCTATGAATAAAAACTCTTCACCAACAATTTGATCAAGTGTTGTTTTTGAGCGTCTTCAACAAATCATGACAACATAGAAACAACAACAACAATCAGTTGCTTCGAATTCTTCAAGAAAATCTCCGATTTTCTCTCTTTATATTTTGCACTTTTTCTCTCTTCTCTCATCATATCGACGTTTGGCATATATAGAGAGTTATAGCGTTGAAAAAATTTGATGAGATTCATACAAAATATGGAATGAAGTCTTTTAGCATGAAATAAATTCTTTTAAATTAAAGAAATCAATCTTAATTAAAAATAATCACAATTCTAGAAAGACAAAACACATAAATAAAATATATCAAAAAGGAAGAATATTATTAATGAATTTGTGTATTTGCAAAGGCAATCACTATTCGTTTCACACTATTTATATGTTACTATTTTGCATCTTGCTATCCACTTTAATAATCACATATTATCAATACATACTGTTGGAATATGTATAATGAAACTTAACTCAATCGGGTTTTTGATATACATATAGTGTGTAGTGGAACTCTGAGCCACTCTCGAAATTTTCTTTATTTTTAATTTATTTTATTCAATAGACTACTATTAGAGCTACATATCTTAATTTTAACAACGAGATTGACGATCGATAAATTTTTATTTTTTAAAGGAAAGATGACACAACCACTTATTTTATAAACACAAACGAGCAGAACACCAGAAAGAGAGGGGGACTATACCAAAACCTCTCCAAAAACTGCAAAAGTACATCAAAACATAAAACATAAAACACAAAACAGAAAAGACTACAAGAGTCTATAATACATATCAAAACATAATACAAACAGACTATAAGTGCCCTGAAAAACAAATCAAAACACCGGTGAGCAAGGAGAAGCCTGCAGTGAACGCCCACCTAAGATACCACCCATCAATCAGCAACTCAAGGAGGTCGTCCAGAAGAATCACTCCATCTGCGCTGCTGAGTCAACGAACCATAGCGCTTCTAAGAGCGTGTATGAACTGATAAGAAAGAAGAATGAGACGCAGGGACAAGAGAAGCTGCCGAAATCATCACCTTCTTTCCCTTATCAGTAGCAACATCAATCGAAGGAGATCTGACAGGGGCTGAAGGACCCTGGCCATCAGCATGCCCAACTGACTGTGATGTAATAGAAACCACCCCATCAATTTGTCCATACTCATCTTCTATAATCGGCTGCGACTCCGATACAGAAGTGGTGCCAATCGCAGAAGAGCTCGGACCCAAATCCTCATTCAAGTCCCGGAGGGCCTCAAATGAGTTCTTCGAAGGCTGGGGTAAAACACGACCCTGAACCTGAGGACGTCGTTGTCTACCCTGCTTCAGAGTCCACCCGTCCGCATCAATCAAAGGACCAATACCGGAAGGAGGGACCAATTCCTGCTGACTACCCTGAGACCTCCCCCCAGTAGGCAGAGAAGAAGACTGCGGAACCTGAGAAGACTTACCCTTATCTCTGGGCCGTCTCCTACGCCGAGAGGGGCCATTCCGAGAACAAAACTCTAGGGAATGACCCAAAAACTTATAGTGCGAGCAGAATTGTGGAACATTCTCATAAACCACATCAACTGTCTGATAGAAATCTCCCCATCCAACCCAAATTTGCGTCGGGCGATCCAGGAGGACATCCATCTCAACACAAACCCTAAAAAATGAACCCCGGGAACCCTCAAAAATGATATCATCAATCTTAACTGGTTTACCTAGGATCTTTGCTATCGGATAAAGACTATTCTTATCATAGAGATGAAGAAGCAAATCCAAAAGCCTGACCCAAATCGAAAACAACCGGGGACTCCTCCTCAAATTTAAACTCCGGAGTCCACTTGGAAAACCGGATCGTAACAGACCAAATGTAAACTTCAGGTTTATCCCAAAACCTCAGGTAATCTTCCTCCAAAGAAAAATTAATAAACATAAACCCACGAGGAATGAATTTCACCGAATGGGAACCCCTCAAACCAATACGGGAGATCGCAGCAGTAATATCATAATTGGGTGTCACACCCCTGTTCCCCAAAATCCTCCCAACCAACGCAAATTTAAAGGGTTCAGAGAGGGAGGAAACAACCTGATCTAGGAAGAGAATCCCAGGAATCCCATCACGTAAAGACGAAGCAAGGGTCCCAAATGCTGAGTCCTCAACCCCCTCAAAGCTGAAATGTCGCGAACTAGCAGCCGGAGGGGCCACCATATCCTTGAAAGAGACCGTAGGGAGAGCTGGAGGAACCGAAACATCAACAGGAACAATCGAAAAATTCTATTATGACTAACTCCGATATATATTTATGAATAATTTCAATCTTTCGACTCATCAAAAATTCGATTATATTCATTTTTAACATACATATACAGTCGAATGCATATATAACCGGCTCATTTATGTTAAACTGAGAGTGTTACCACTGATACATTTTTATACAAGACTAGTATTTCACCCGTGCGATGCACCGATTGTATCTTGTATATAACAATTTAATATTGAAGAGTGTAATAGTGTAAGAGTTTGAGTTTATAATAAATACAAATCTAAATTAACAATCACTGAAATTAATAAAAAAAAGTGAACAAAATATTATTACAAATTTTGAAAAACTTCCTTAAATACAACATTCGTCGTTGAGTTTCTTTCGTTTCCATCATCATCGCATATTAAAATTTTAAGACCCTTTGGATTTGTAACTCTTGATACAGCGACATACAACTGACCATGACTAAAAACAGATTTCCTCAAAAAAAGCATCACATTCGATAATGATTGTCCCTGACTTTTGGTAATTGTCATTGCATATGAAACAATTAAGGAAAATTGTCTTCGTTGAAACTTGAAAGGAAGTTTTGGATCAGATGAAGTTAATGACATTCTTGGAATAAGCACTTTATGGCCCGCATTACTTTCGGTGAGAATTTTTCCTTCCAAAACATGGTTTCCGAGCTTCGTGATAATCAATCTAGTACCATTGCATAGTCCAAGAGAATGATCTATGTTCCGCAACAACATAACAGGAGTGTCAATCTTCAAATTTAGCTCGTGGTTCGGAACTCCAGAATATCTAATTCCATTTAAGAATTCTGGAGTATGCAAATCATGCAACATATCAACATTTTTCTCTCAATGACATGCCAAATCAGAACTTAAATACAACCTTCCATCCGAATTGTTAAGTGATACCATGTATTCATTTATGGTCTGAATAACATCAAGAGTCGGTGCCAATATAGCTCTTTGTTGGAAGTATGACGTGTCAATTATGGTGCTACCAAACAACGGATATGTACTCTCGACGATTGTTGCGATAGGATCTTTGAAATTTTTGAGCAAAAATTCATCTGGAATATCAATCATCGTGCAACCGTCATTTGGTTCTTGAATTATTCCGTCTACTATATTTGAAATCCAATCGGAAAATCTCTTAATTTCATCGCTTTCCTCATTAGAGACCAAATTATAAAGACACATATTCTTAGTCAATCTCAAAACTGTGCAATGTCTCCACAGATATGACGAATTAACGGTGGCATGAACAATGTCTTGTCTACTGCCTTTCGGAATAACAGGCAAAATCTGTTGAAAATCTCCGCCAAATACAATTGTTTTGCCTCCAAAAGGGAATTGACAGCTTGAAGGATTTTCAAATCTCATTATGTCGCGCATGCTTCTGTCTAGTGATTCAAAACAAAACTTATGCGTCATTGGAGCCTCATCCCAAATGATAAGTTTGGATTTGACAATAAGCTCCGAGAGAGGACTCCCCTGTTTGATATTGCATGTTGAATCTTCAGTAGGATTGAAGGGAATTGCAAAGCGAGAGTGAGCAATTCTTCCACCAGGCAGAAGAAGAGATGCAATACCACTGGATGACACGTTTAACACAATTTCTCCTTTCGATCTCAAGGCTGCCGATAGAGTCTTCCACACGAATGTTTTTCCAGTACCTCCATAACCGTATACAAAGAATAGTCCACCACGATTTGCATTAACTGCAGTCATTATCGTGTCATATACATGATGTTGCTCACTGTTTAAATTTTTTAGGAGAGAGTCAAATTCTTCTAAGCAAACTCTTCGATCAAACCGCAACTCATCGTGTATTAATCTGTTTCGCGATGACTGGAAATATTTATCAGCAGGAAATGACATTGATTGAAAATCACGTATACTCTTTCCTGAAGTTTGCAGAATCTTTTCAATTTTCACCAATGCATAATTTCTAATTTCTTCATCGTTTAATTGCAATTCTGTAAAGAAGAAATAACATTTTTTTAAAAAAATAAAAACAAAAATCGTGTGCCAATTGTATTTGGTGTCTTACTCTATGAGTTTAACCTAAATATATAGTTGTCTTTGTATTAGTTTTTATTAACACTTTTAAAGCATTACCCATTAAATAATCAAAACCCAATTGTCCAAAATTACCTTTTTTGGAAGTTTACAATCTCTTGACAGTCGGTGTTTATCAAAATCTTTGTGATGTGGTAAGAGTTGGATACACCTATTTCACCTCTAAATCTTCTAGGACGGCACATTTGAAGAATTATAACAACTGGGTCTTCTTGATTTGAATTCTCCAAATAACTCATTAGATCATCCCCAAAATTTTCCCACAGGGTACATGAAAATCGATTATTTCTAAAAAAGATAAAGATAAATTTGTTATGGAATTTATGTAATGAACTAAAATTATAAAATCACTTACTCCGTGTCTTCTAGCACAATATTGATTAGTTTGGCGGGTTCTCCAGAGATTTCTCTATTCTGTGGGGAGCTTTTTGCGACAACTTTTCCAATAACATCTGAAAGACAATCAATAAGAATCACAATCGAAAAATCCATAAGAATCACAATCGAAAGTCATTTTTTAAGAATAAATAAATATAAATATATTATGTAAGGTTTGCCAAAAATAAATTAAATCAGGCTTACCCAAAGGGATGTCGTCTAATGCTTCTGAATTTTTCAAATCAGTAAATGATTTAAACTGGTACATTAGTGATGGAAATGTTTCATCAAAGATTTGACATACTTGAGTTTTTCCAACGAAATTGATCTTATAATTGGTGGAAGTTGTTTTGAATTTCAAAATATCATCTGTAACTATTACATCTTTTATTGCAAACAATTTCTCCTCTTTGAGTATTGGTTTCAATAACTTTTTGGTTCTTAATTGAGCCATGAATTCTTGAACCCTTGAAAAAGTGAAAACATCGAGAGTTAGAAGTGGCTTTGTAGGTACAAAGATAAAAAAAACAAATTAATAAATATACTTCTTGATCATGAAAAATGCATTCCAAGTTGAAATTCTGTTGTCATTAAATGTAGGCAACTGGTAGCATCGAACCAGACGAAGTTTGTGTGACCATTCTCTTTTGGTTGCTGAAACTTCTCTTATAAAATTGAATATGGTGCCATGGTTAGAAGAAAAATTCACTGTAGGATAAAAAAACTTAGTGGGTGAAGATGTTGAATGTGCTCGTGGAGATTTTGAAATACGAAGTGATGTTCATTTTGCCAATCAGAGACATTTAATAGAAATTTTTTTATGGATTCACTATACAGAAAACGAAGAGTCAAATAAAATTTATCAGTTTAATTATGAATTTTAATAATTTTGATTCTTGAAATTATATATTTATTAGTTTTAATTTTAAGGAATTTAATTCCCTAAATTGCCTGATCAAATTCTGTAAAAATGTAGATAATACGTGTAATTTTTTACTTACAAATGCGTGCATATATAAGTAAGTCTCTTTCATTTTTCTAAATTATATAAATCTAAATTATATTGAAATTGTATTTTAAGAGAAAAATCAATAAGATTTATTTTTTAAAAAATATTACCTTTGATTTGGGTAAGCATTATCACAACAATCGAGAGGTTTAATAATGAGGTTATTAGAACATGTGCAGATTTTTTAATATATTTTTAATATATATTATTATTTTTTATAATGTTTAATTTAGATATATGTTAAATTCGTATTTGATGTAACATATAAATAATTAAAATCATTAGATGAGAAAAAATAATAATATATTGGTGTATTTTTGCTGAAATTTTGAATTTAAATTTGTTAGTGGATGGAATCGAAGAGCCTTAATGATTCAACCACACATTCATATATTTTTAAAATATTTAAATTTAAATTTAAATTATATATTATATAATATTGGAAAGGTGAATAATTTTGTACTTAAATTATTTTATATTAATGAATGAATATTCTAATTAAAGTAAGTTTTGGGCGAAAAAATTTGGATGTTTCTCTTTTTGGAATACTTGTCTGCTTTTATATAGATATATAGATTATATCTGAATTCAAAAAACAATGGACGTCTATCAATTTTTTTATTTTTTTTTACTTCGACTTTAATTAGCATGAACCAAACTTATCTAACCCTACCATTCGAAATATAAGAAAATATGGCTTCGTTCGGACAAATAATATAAAATTGCTTTTCAAATTTTTTTTATTAAATATTTTAAAGTTGTTTAAAAAATAATGTGTTTAAAAAATTATTCTATATAAACATTTCAATATCTCAAAAGTAATGTGTTTTTGAATTTTGATCACCATCGTTGTCTTTAATTCAAAAACAGTTAACTCATTTGTTGTTTAAAATTAAAATTATATTTAGAGAGCAAGTTTTAAAAACATATTTTTGAATAACATTTTTCAAAAATCTTGTCCAAACACATTTTTTATTATTTATAAACACTAAAAATATTTTTAAAATACGGATCGAAACAAAACCAAATTTATAATTTGTAAAATTGAATGGACCATCGCCCATTCGGCCGACCGGTTTACCTTTGCGTTTAGAATCATCTGCCTTAAAGCTTTCAATACCAATATCATATCCCAAAAAAAAAAACACTCTGCACTTTTTATGTTATCTTCCCAACTCTCACTATAAACATGAACTTTTGCAAGACTTGTCTTCTTTATTTCACCACAATCACACTCTGTTCCACAACAGCACAGAACAACGCCACAACAGGGGAGGGCACATGCAAGTGTGGCGCATTCGGGAGCTGCAGATCATCGCAGCACTCGGCAGTCTGCGCATGTCTGCAAGGATTCGAGCCGATGAACAAGCAGGAATGGGAGTCAGGAAACTGGACTAATGGTTGCGTGCGACGTGTGAAGCTCAAGTGCGAAATAAATGACAGCACCGATGGTAATGGGAACACTGATGACGGATTCTTGGTGCTGCATAATATCAAGATTCCGGGATATGCGCAACGCTCGCTTCTTCCCTTTAGCGAGTGCGCCCCGCGGTGCTTGAGGAATTGCTCTTGCATCGCTTATGCGCATGATTCTGATCTCGGTTGTATGTTTTGGAACACTACTTTGTTTGGGATTCAGCAGTTTCCCACTGGCTCGGGCGCCTCTGATCTTCAATATCGTGTTGCATATGCTGAACTAGGTGAATCTAGTTTGAACTTTCTACTGGTAAAAAGGATTTTATTAATTTAGATTTTGCTACGGAAAGAATTAAGGGGCTTGCATTGCATGATTGATAAAATCTTGGGTGGATCAACACTTAAATTCAGCTGTTGTAACTGCTGATAAGTTTTTCCCCCCTTTTATGCATCTATATGAGAATTCCGATTTGGAAAGCAACAACCTTGTGGTCATAAAACACAAACACGGTACAGATGACACTCTCTGGTTGCATATAGTAACTCGGGTTGCTTTTGATACCAGTTTTAGGCCTCTAGAACGAGATCTTATTATGACGCGAGAGCTAGCTAGCTCAAAAACACTGATGAATATTTTTATAAAATTGCATTGGATCGAATGGTTAATTTTGAGGATATCTCATGATAACATATGCTTTACATTTTACCTTATCTTAGAAATGATTTGTTGGTTGTTTCGACATCACAGGTCACAAAAAACACTTGAAGAAAATCTTGATCTTCTTGGCTGTTATGGGGTTCATAGTTATCTCCATATTTATGTATTTTTCTTGGAAATGGATTGCTAAGCGAAAAGGTATACTGTTTTGTCACTATTTAATCCCTGAATATGAGGCAATATCTGCGGTTTAAGCTCATTTGTTTTTCCTTGTAAATTAGACATAGAAAGAACAATTAAACTTAGAAAACCGATCACATCAGATTCAGTTGATCCCTCCCTTCAAGATGCATTCAACCAAGTTAATCTCAAAGATCTACCTCTGTTTCAATTCGATACACTTGCAGACGCGACAAATAACTTCTCTGATGCTAACAAGCTAGGGAAGGGTGGTTTCGGTATTGTTTACAAGGTACATTTTTGCACTTGTTTTATATGTTACATAATGCCATATCTGAATCCGACAACTTTGATGTTGGTTCTGAGACAAACCTCATGTTCAATTGGCTCGTGAGTGGCGGACATGGCATTATCTCGTTTCCTTGAATTTAACTGCCTTAAATTCGCTAGGGCGAGCTGGCAAATGGAAGAGAAGTTGCGGTTAAGAGGCTTTCGAGAACCTCTGGACAAGGGATGCAAGAATGTATCAATGAAGTGGTGTTGATTTCTAAATTGCAACATAGAAATCTGGTTAAGCTATTGGGATGTTGTCTTGAGAATAAAGAGACGATGCTTATATATGAATACTTGCCGAATAAAAGCTTGGATTTCTTCCTCTTCGGTCAGTTTCCAATCTTGTATTTTCAAATATATCAAATCGACATTTTCAATCAAGTACTTTTTTCGTTTGTCTCTGAGATTCAATCAAAACGTGTTAGTCACTACGAATATTGCTCATGTATAGATTCATCGCAAGAAATCCTCGATTGGAGAAGGCGTTTCGACATCATTAAAGGTATTTGTAGAGGCCTCCTTTATCTCCATAGGGATTCAAGATTCAAGATTATTCATAGGGACCTCAAGCCTAGTAACATACTGCTGGATAATGATTGGAATCCAAAGATCTCTGACTTTGGCATGGCCAGAATATTTGAAAGTAACCAAGATCATGTCAGAACTGTAAGAGTAGTAGGAACATAGTAAGTACACAAGACAGTATCCTTTTAAATATTTATGCGTAGTAGTTTCTTAGAAAATTCAGATTTCACCCTCTTTGTAGGAATAACTCCTGGTAAAATTTTGTATTTCACCTCTATTTGTTAATTGATCAATCCCTCTTCATGGTTATATCCTTGCTAAAAAGTTTTGTGGAGTTTGTGAGTACGAGTCTACCGGAGACATTAATTTGATAAGAAAATATGTATTTTTACAGCGGATACATGGCACCCGAGTATGCAATCGAAGGACGCTTTTCAGAAAAATCGGATGTATTTAGCTTTGGCGTTTTGATCCTAGAGATTACTAGTGGGAGAAAGAACACTAGCTTCTACAATCACGAAACATCTTTGAACCTTCTGGGACATGTAAGTATTCTAAGATCCCTTTTCATTTGCAATTTGTGTTGCAACACTGACCTAGATTATATTAGTTGCTTAGTTTTATATTTGGTTGGAGCAAATGAGATGGAAACAGAATGGACATTTAATGCTCTCATATCTTTCAATAAATCGAGCTCGTAAAGATTATAGCACGAGATAGTGTTGTTTTATATAATTTTTTTTTTAAATGCGTGTAAGGTGTTGTATTTAAAGGTCAAAAGATTTCATAGGTAGTCCAACGTATAAAAAATAAAACTAGAAGAAAAGAACTGATACAAGCAGTTATAAAGTTGTTCAGTCCAATAGACCTACATTCACAGGTCATACTCAACCACCATCAAGCAAATCCGCTGAACCTCAAGAATGTTACAATCATTCACGACAGCTTTATGATAAACATGTTCAGTAGACTTTACTTGGCGAGAAACACTCGTCGTTTAAATCCGCCTTCTCGAAATCCTTCCGATGGACTGACCGTTCTCTCATGATAACTCACGTTCCTCTCCCAAGAAATGAATCCATTATCTCTCTCGATAACTCACCTTCCACTCCCGAGGAATGAATCAAAACGCTCCAAATCTGTTATGTGCCACCATTATTGGATGCTGATCACAAAAACAGAATGAACAGATGACTCGAAAATGAAACTTTGTTTCATGGCTTGTTGCAACACATAAGGAACAATAGACGTTTTGCTCTACAAACTCGCACTCAACCAACCTGACAAGTTCACAACATAGTATATTTCATATGCACGAAATATCACTCTCTCCCCAAAACTAATCTTCTCTCCCAAAGAATGTATGAATGCAATGCAATGCAACAAGAAACGACCAACAAACCACTCTAAAAGATTTGACAATAAAATATAATCGGCCTCCCTCTAGCCCTCATGGCCACATGACCCGGTAATCTTCATAGTGAATGAGAACTCACTCACACACAAATATAAGATCTTATCATATATTTAAAACAATAACTTCAAATATTTTCGTCATCTCTTCATTACTATCTCTCATAAAAAATCACAAATATTTTCGCAATAGTCCTAAATCTTGCAACCAAATTTTTTTAATTTTCTTGAACCAACAATATAACCAAATTATATCCAACAAAAAATAATCTCCTCCTTCGGATTATTTTTGTCAAAGCATTGAAAAGAAGATTATTCAAGAAAATTAACATGGAATAAAAAATAAACCAAAGTTCAGAAATCAAATGAAAACACTTCCAATCAGTTTCTTCTCCTATCTGTTGCATCTGAAAATTTTTGTCACCAAGTCTATTACAACAAAAGTAAAAAATACATAAACCGTGAATCATAAAAAATCATATCATAATCCAATGCTCTCCTTGAATATCAACCATGTGATGTTCTTAGCTGATTTATCATCACAAATTTACCACCATTGCACCATGTATACTCATAATGACCTCTTGTTTTGTCCATCATCATCATCATATCATTTCATTGAAAACTAAACTCAAAACACTATGATCAACATCATAAAAATATGAACTCAGTTTTGTTGATCCAGTTATGCTTATTTTTCCATGTTTTATTAGGGGTGGAATCGGGTCGGGACCCGTCCCGTAACCCCCTTACCCGATTCCCGTCCCGATAAAAATTGGAATATTTTTTTTCTCCCGATCCCGCACCCGAAAAGTGTCAGGACCCGAATGTTCGGGATCCCGTCGGGTCGGGAGAGGGTAATCCCAAATAATATTTTTTTTAAAAAAAATTCTATGAAAATATTTTTTTAAAAAAAATTATGAAAAAAATCAAACAATTTCTTAATACATTACAAATAAATTAAAATTTCTTTATATATAACCATTAAAAAACTAAAACATTTTTTAGTACATTACAAATAAATTAAAACAAATACTTAATTAATAAAAAAACATATAATTATTCATAATAATAAAAAAAACAAAATAAAAATTTATAACTCAATTTTAATATTAAAAAAAGATAAATATAAAAAAAATTATATGGTATTTAATTATAAAACATTAATATTAAAACATAAAATTAAAAAAAATAAGTTTTTAATTAAAAAATATTATTAAAAAATATTATTTTTATATTCGGATCGGGTCGGGAATCCCGCCGGGAAGAGTTGCCTATCCCGATCCCAATCCCGAAATTGATCGGGTCAGGAAAAATCCCGACCCCTCGGGTCGAAAAAAGTTCAGGACGGGAACGAGTTGGGAATCGGGACGGGTCGGGATATATGTAAAATTTGTCACCCCTAGTTTTCATGGTTAGTTCAAAACTCCACTTGGCGAGAATCACTTGTCTTTTCAATCCACCTTTCTCGAAAGCTCTTCGGTGCACGGACCATTGCAGTGACCCATTCTAGAATCACTAACTAAACAAAGCTTAAGCATGCAAAACAAATTAAAATGCAATAATTAAATAATCCAGCGGAAACTAAATTAATTCAACTAAAAATACCGGTGTGACGTCCCGTATTTTTAAACATTTACATGAATGTAGATGCGGAAAAGTGTGGCGAAAATTTTCAAATATATAAGTGTTGGGCTTGCATCATGTTTGCAAGTTCAATAAATCGTGCTTGAAATTAAAATATATGTAAATAACACTTAAAATCCTAATGACTTTAACGTGCAATAAATATTTGAACAAGGATGCAACCCTACAGATAATGACCGACTCTTATACGAGCATGCCAAAAACTACTATTTACATAGTAAACCTTAACCGATAATTGAAATCTTAGGGAAGAAGGTGAACTATGAGTTTTAATTAAATAAACGTAGTGCGAAAAATACTTTTAAAATATTCGAGAAACCAAACATAATCTATCATAAAGAAATAAACAACATAAAATATAAAAACTTAAACTCAATAAAACTCATCGTCACGAGACCATTATTGAAAATATTTCATCTAAACTTCACTTAAAACTGACTTTTAAAGATCGTGCATAAAATAATGTAACAACGGAATATCAATAAACATATGCAAAACAACTCTCTTGAAAACGTCAGCAATTTGATCAGTCATACCATGCAATGCCTTTGCCTCTTGGATTATTCAGCCTTTCTACCAAAGCTTTTAATTCATATACATCTCAAATCTAACTGCATCAATCAAGCATAGTGAGTCTAAAGACTCAAGAAGCATATACATAGATATATTGTATATGAAACATAAAACATAATGCAATGACATAACATAAACATATCGTAAAACTTGTCATTTAGGGGTGATGAGATACATGAATTTGTGGCAACCGTCGTTATGAGCACATATTTTGGAAAGGTCATCTCCGAAGCTCATCCCAAGTTGCCAATTCCACATTCTCTTGAGCACGTATTTTGGAAAGGTCATCCCCGGAGCTCATCCCATGATGCTAGTTCCACATTCTCTTGAGCACGTATTTTGAAAAGGCCATCCCCGGAGCTCATCCCAGGGTTCCAATCCTCTCATTCTCGTGATTTTTGTCTAGTATTGCCATTAAAAAGTCATATACACATCAAAATATTTTCACGCATCAATACATCATAATTTCGTTATACTTTCTCATCATAAACATCATCGTAATAAGCATTTTCTTCATAAACTTTCTCATAACTTCATCATACTCATCATAAAACATTTGCTTCATAACAATTCTTATCGTTCATGAAACATACTTAAAAATATCTTAAAATCATCATGTCATCATGAACCTTGAAAATAACTTGAAACTCAACAGATAATGCTCTTAAAAATCCTTTCATGCTTGAAAATCATGCGTGTTAATTAAATAAAAATGAGTGCATCATCTTTACATTCATAAAATTTCATGCTTTCATAATGAACATAACTTTTGTGAGAGCATACTAGCATATAATTCATTACATAACTAAATCAATCCATATGAGTTGTTCTTTCTGTTCTTGACATTAAAACTGAAACTTTTTGCATAGAACATCTTAAAAATACCTAAAACACATTAAAAGACCATAAAAATGAATTAGAAATTCAGTTTCGTAAAACAATATCCCCAGGGCAGAACCCCCAGGCGCTGGCGCCCCTGAGCCTGGTCTACTGCCTGCAAACGCAGGCAGCGGTGCAGGGTGCAGAACTCATTTTCTTTCATCTTTTCTAATCATTTTCGATCTCTTTTCAAACCTACTCACTCACCCATTGAAACTTATGATCAAACACAAGAAAAACATGAAAAGATTCATCCAAAAACATCCAACTTCAAAAGATTTATATCTAAACTTTTCATTCAAAATACACACACCAAAATTTCCAGATTCACACAACTTTTTCATCGAATATCAAAAATATTTAAACGAAACATTACTCGTTGGAACCTCGATTTCCCACATGAAAAATCTTGAAAACTTGAAAGGATTCGATCAAAACACAACAACCTCAAAAACTTTAAACTAAAAAAATACATACATAAAAAATACTCATATTCAAACATCTTTCTCAAAATCCTTTAACATCTTTCTAAAAAATATGTAATCAAAACGTCAAGAAAGATTCACGTTTCACAGTTCTACATCATGCTCATCAAAAACTAATTTAATCAATGCAATATACATAACTTACACATCAACATATATCTTTTTTATATAAAAATACATATATTCACGATTGGTGGTTTCAAAAGCAATTAAAACATGCCTTTCATCTTGGTAGGGAGTAATCCGTACCTCCGGAACTCGATCTAGCCTTGCCAGGAACGGATCGTTGAACAATATTTTTACATAAATGCAATTTCAAGATTGGGGGAGAGGGGATAGGGGTTGACGGCAAGAGGAGAGGGGTTTTCTCCCTCACTGCACGCCTACTCTCACTTTATAACACTTGTGGGCCGAACAGGCCCATTAAATAAAATACTAACTTTTAAACTTTCTCCCTAAAATACTTTAAAACCCGACTACCAAGTCCAACTTTAAATAATTTGCACCAAAAATACTTTTAACTTAAAACATTAAATATCATGCATCACTTTTAATCAAAATCCGCATAATGACCATATAGCTCTTTAAAATCCTTAACCCTCGTTCGTAGGCTGCTCTTGATTTTCTTCATCACAAGAATTACATGCATACCTGAAACACATTAAAACTAACTTGCAACCATTAAACAGTACGCAAACTACATAACATTAAATTATTTAACACAAGGTTTAAACATATATTTTTAACACCTAAAAACTCAACTTTGAAACATAAAATCTCATGTAATATACATAACACGAAATCTTTTAAACACAAATTTTAGATTATTAACACGTCACATAGAAAAGCATTTAAAAATAACCTTTAAATCATAAATAAATAAAATAAAATAATTTAAATTTTATTTAAAATCCCGTTAATACTCGTGACTGGATTTATGGATTTTCCGAGAGTTACAACCGACATGAATACAACCGGTTCCAAAACAAATGTTGATAAATGTTATACAACCCAATCGAAGATAATGCTAAACTCCACAAGAGAAACCTTGTACAATACAATCCACTCTATTGCAGCTCAACGATCGTCACCTCCCGGTTCATGCAACCTAAGTCATATCCCGTAGAATGAGATGTCCAGAACCAAAATCGAGGATGTGAGCTAAAAACTCTGAGCACAAAGTATGAGTATAAACTTGCTATGAATGCTAAATGCAAATGAATGGGTATCAAAAACCTATCACGGTAGAAACTCTTGCTCAATAAATGGCTCCATGGTATGTTGCACATTGGGCCGTTGCATCAGGAATTACTCTCATATCATAAGAAATAAGTGGAATATCCGGACCCAAATCCATGGAATCCATCCACAAAACCTCGGGGCTGAGCAACCCCTCTATAGGATCAACGTGATAATGCATGCAACATAATAATTGTGACATAAATTATTTCTCATAATTCATGCCATATAAACCATGCAAACGTAGAGATAATAGCTCCTTATTCCAAGCCTATAAGCAGACAATTACTGTATCACTAAGGCCCCGTTTGGTTTCAAAAGCCAGACCAAAAAAGCACTTAAAAAAGTACTTTTTTGTTAACAAGGTGTTTGGTTGACCAAAAAAGTGTTTAAATAAGCACTTTTTAAAGTCAAAATTAGAGTTTTTTCAAAAGAAAAAAAATTGTAGCTTTTAAAAGCACTTTTTTAAAAAATCTCTACAAAATCCAAACGGGCTCTAAACATCTACTAAAATCCTTAACTAGACTAATAGCTACTCACTAGAGCTAATCAAAGTCTAGCGATATACCTGCGTCCGTAGTCAGCCCTTTGATGACTATTTCCCTATACTCAAGATACAACACTGCTACGATCCTGATAGCACCTCTTCACCGCCTAGGCCTTTAATACGTCACCCGAAAGCTTCTAAAAGCTAGTTATCGAGAGAAAACTTGAAGAAACGAGTGAGGAAATTGAAGTTCTCGGTCCCTATATATAGACCTCGATTGGAACGTCCGATTCCTTGATCGGAGCTTCCGAATCCACTTCAGAACTTCCGATAATCCTTCCGAATTCTCTCTACCGAACGCGTGTCTCTGATTGGACACCACACTGATGCCGAAAAAGTCCGGACCTACCAAACTCTAGTTCAGGGTTTTTGAACTCTCTCAAGTCTAATCACCCAATCAAAATCCATATCCTGTCTGATTGAGATCGGAGCTTCCGATCTCCAGTTTCTCTGCTTTCGAACTTCTTGGTACTTTCGATCACCAACTCTGTCTTCCAAACCAGTTCGGTGCTTCCGAACTGTCCCAACACTAGAAAACCTCGAAACTAATTTTGATAATTCTGAATCTGATTTTCAAATCCTTAATCATGTTTAGGCAGTAGATTATCTTAATTATGAGTCGGGCTACTACATTCTCCCCAATTTAAGAGATTTCATCCTCGAAATCCAAACTAAGATAATCAAAACAATTAACACTAAAACAATTCCCATTACAATAGTACAATTTCTAATACAACTAACTGCTCAAAAGAAAACAATAAATACAATCAAAACAACTCCGGATGTTTGGAATTTTTCATACAAATTTCGAACTCTTAAGTCGCTTCCTCGGTGCCTCGGCGCTGCCACCGAACCATAACTTGAGGAATGCGTTTATTCCGAAGTACTTTGTCCTTCCTGTTGAGGATCCTAAGCGGTATCTCCATGTATGAAAAATCGTGCTGAAGATGGACCTCTGTTGGATGCAGAATGTGCGACTCATCTGCAACATATTGATGGAGTAACGACACGTGGAACACATTGTAAATGCTGGAGAGATACTGTAGTGACCCAACCCGGATCCACCATCTAATCAGAGTTACAGTAAAAGCGCATGCTATTAAACTTAAAGCATAAAGAGCGGATAATTAAAATACAAAAAATACAATCGGCGGAATACAACCGACGATAACAATTTCGTATAAATACTGTTATACAACCAAATCGAAGGTTCAACAAATGCCTACCCTCTACAACCTCACCCTCTCCCAAGCTCTACCTGCTGAGAGCCGCCTGGAACATCCAGCCTCAAGCCTGCTCCGCCACAAGGTACACCACAATACCAAACACAGGGGCATGAGCGACAACGCTCAATACAATAAGCAATGATATAAATACAAATATGCGCACATAGATAATTTAAAACTCAAGTGAAAACACTTGCTCATGGCGCCGGGAATATACAGTACCGGCTAGAGAGCGACTCCGCGGGGTACTCGTATACTCTCTATCAGGGCTGAGCCAACCCCATCCTGACCCGAATCCAGAATAGGATACAAGCCCCATATGGAAATTGTCATACCTGACTCGAGTCCAAAATGAGATCATCGTTCCCTATGGAGACTGTCAATGACTCACATCTCTCCGGATGCAGTCATACGTAAAATCATGCATGTTCTAAGGCGGTAAAACATGATAAAACATGATAAACATATAGAACATACTCATGCAACATACATGCAAATATATCATGCCGGCTATCTCGGTCAGTACTTACGTACCTCTAACACTGCTGGTCAAAACCTAGCTCCGCTGGCTTATATTTCAAGCCTACTAGTTCAGTCTACTGCTACTACAATGCAAATATCCATGCATCAGTAATAAAGCTCTAAAAGCCTTAACTAAGCTAATGCATACTCCTAAATATTTTTAGGATGCCAAAGTTATACCTGCGTCCGTCGTTAGCCCTTTGCTGTCGATAGCCTCAAAACTAGGCCACAACTCCGCTACGACGTCTAGATCGCTATGCCACTTTCGGATTTCCCGTAGGGTGCCTAGATCTCCCTAGATCTGAGTTAGAAGGCTTAGAAATCGAGAGAGAAGAGAGGAAATGAGCGAGTTACAAATGAACCTCGGCTCCTCTATTTATAGACGGCGTTCGGGCCGTCCAAACTTGGCTTCGGGCCCTCCGAACTGGTTCGGATCCTCCGATCATGAATTCGGATTGTCCGAACACAATCGGATCGTCCGATCCTAACTTCGGTTGCTCCGAAGTCCCACCAGTGACGTCATCCATGACGTCACCTTGCTAACGTATTTGATGACGTAAGCCCTAACCCTGTTCGGGTCCTCCGATTTCACCAACGGAGCCTCCTAACTCTTCTTCGGATCGTCCGAACTCCTCGGGCCTCTGATCCTGACTCCGATCACGTTCGGGTCCTCCGAACACCAGTTCGGAGCGTCCGAACCTCCCGAGTCATGCCCACCATTTTTGAGTGTCCTGGATCTATTTTCGGACTCCGTTAATTCATTTGAAATTTCTTTAATCATGTTTTATTTAATTTAAACATGATCACTTGATTAATTTACCTATTAATCATAAAATTTGGATAAGGGTTACTACATTCTCCCCCACTTAAGAAATTTCGTTCTCGAAATTTTAGTCTTAGAGGAAAATATGAACAGTCAACCAAATGATCTTTATTAGAACTGAACAAGTACAAACTCAATACAAGAAGTACAAAATCTCAAAATAACTCGGGATGCTCGGCTAACATCCGACTCTCTAACTCCCAAGTAGGTTCCTCTGTATCTCGGCGTTGCCACTATACCAACACTAATGGTATACGCTTGTTAAGAAGTACCTTGTCCTTCCTGTACAGAATCCGCAGGGGTTTCTCCACATATGATAGATCCTGATCTACCTTTACCTCGGTCGGATGCAAAATATGCGACTCGTCCGTCACGTACTGCCTCAACAAGGACACATGGAACACATTGTGGATCTCCGAAAGATCGTGGCAAGGCCAGACGATAAGCCACATCCCCAACCTTCTCGAGAATCTCTAAAGGACCAATAAATCTCGGTGTCAGCTTACCCTTGCGACCAAATCTCATCACATTCCGAAAAGGTGACACACGCAAGAACACATGCTCTCCCACCTCGAAGTGTATCGGTCTCCGGTGAGTGTTTGCGTAGCTAGCCTGTCGATCCTGAACCGCCTTAATCCTGTGTCGGATCAATTCCACTGCATTAGTCATCTGCTGAATCATCTGAGGACCCTCAACCTAACGCTCGCCGACCTCGTCCCAAAACAAAGGCGTACGACAACGACGTCCATAAAGAGCCTCAAATGGTGCCATGTCAATGCTGCGATGAAAACTATTGTTATAAGCGAACTCCACCAAGGGTAAATGATCATGTCACGCTGGGCCAAAATCCATCACCGCCGCGCGAAGCATATCCTCTAAAGTGCGAATAGTACGCTCGAATTGTCCATCCATCTCTGGATGATAAGCCGTACTCAGGCTCAAAGTAGTACCAAGGGCTCGCTGGAAACTATTCCAAAATCTCGAGGTGAATCTCGGATCTCTATCGCTGACAATGCTCAAAGGAATCCCATGCAATCGAACAATCTGCCGCACATACAATTGAGTCATCCTATCAAAGGTATAATCGCGGTTATAGGGAAGAAAATGCGCTGACTTCGACAATCGGTCCACGATAACCCAAATAGCATCAAAATTCCTGGAAGACATAGGCAAGTGGGTGACAAAATCCATCGTCACATGCTCCCACTTCCACTCAGGAATCTCTAAGCTGTGAAGTAACCCTCCGGGTCGTCTAAACTCTGCCTTGACCTGCTGACACACAAGGCATCACGATACAAACTAATAAACACTGCGCTTCATCCCTTTCCACCAAAAACGTATGCGAAGATCCTTATACATTTTCATGCTGCCTGGATGTACAAAGAATCGACTGCGGTGAGCTTGCGATAGGATCTCATCCCTCAAAGCAGAATCCTCGGGTACAACCACTCGTCCAGAAAGACACAATAGACCGTCACCTTGAATATGGAAACCAGAAGTACGATAACCCTCAGCCAAACGGGCCAACTTCTGAATCTTCAGATCAGAATTCTGAGCTTCCCGAATTCGTCGATACAATGTTGGCTCTACAAGCACAGAAGAAACACAAATTACTTGATGTTCTTTCTTATGACGGAACGTGAATCCCAAAGAACAACACTCCTCTACTGCCTTCGAAACTGAATTGGTACGAAGGGAACTCACATAAACCTTGCGACTAAGCGCATCAGCAACGGGGTTCAAAGAACCTGGATGGTACTTGATTTCACAATCATAATCCTTCAACAGATCCATCCAACTACGCTGCCGCATGTTCAACTCAGCTTGAGTGAACAGATACTTTAAACTCTTATGATCGGTGAAGATCTCAAATCGTTCTCCGTACAAATAGTGACGCCATATCTTCAAAGCAAAGACAATGGCTGCAAGATCTAGATCATGTACGGGATAGTTCTCCTCGTGAGTCTTCAACTGTCTGGAAGCATAAGCGATCACGCGGCCATTCTGAGTCAACACGCACCCCAAACCCTGGAGAGAAGCATCGGTGAAGACTACAAAAATACCTGATCCACACGGCAAAGCAAGAACTGGAGCTGTCATCAAACGACGTCTCAACTCACGAAAACTGTCTTCACAAGCGTCAGAACACACGAAAGAAACACCTTTCTTCGTCAACTGAGTCAAAGGCTTAGCTATCTGAGAGAAGTTCTCCACAAAACGTCGATAGTACCCTGCCAAACCAAGGAAATTACGAATCTCAGAAGCTGTAGTCGGATGCGACCAATTCAAAATAGCCTCTGTCTTGCTAGGGTCAACAGATATGCCCTCCTGAGAAATGACATGACCAAGGAATACAACTCGGTCAATCCAGAAGTCACACTTACTCAACTTCGCGTACAACTGTCTCTCCCTCAAGACCTGCAGTACAGTATAGAGATGATAGGCATGCTCATCCATGCTGCGAGAATACACCAAAATGTCATCGATGAACACCACCACGAACTTATCCAGAAAGTCGCGGAAAACTCTGTTCATCAGATCCATAAAAACAACTGGAGCATTCTTCAAACCAAACGGCATCACTAGAAACTCATAGTGTCCGTACCGTGTACGAAATGCTGTCTTAGGAACATCCTCCTGTCGGACTCGCAACTGATGATACCCAGACCGAAGATCAATTTTCTAATAGACAGAAGTACCCTGTAACTGATCAAAGAGATCATCTATCCGCGGAAGAGGATACTTATTCTTCAATGTCGCTTGATTCAACTGACAATAATCAATACACAACCGCATTGAACCATCCTTCTTCTTGACAAACAGCACTGGGCTCCCCACGGCGAAACACTGGTTCGAATATAAACCTTATCAAGAAGATCATGTAATTGCTTCTGCAGTTATTTCATTTCTGATGACGCTAAACGATAAGGAGTTCTGGAAATCGGTGCAGTCCCTGGCAGTAACTGGATGCCAAACTCGATCTCTCTCACTGGTGGCAAACCTGGAATCTCTTCCGGAAATACATCTGAAAAGTCACGAACCACTGGTATCTCTTGGATATCTAGCTCTCCCAATGATGTGTCAATGGTGTAGATAAGGTAGTCTTCCCCGCCAGACTCTAAAGCACGCCGGGCCTTCAGAGCAGAAACTACTGGCATCGGAGGCCGCGCTCCCTCACCATAGAAATACCATGACTCGTCATCCTCGGGTCGAAACTGAACAAACCTCTGATAGCAATCCACTATCGCTCGGTAGGCATTCAATATATCTATCCCAATGATGCAATCGAAATCCTCCATCGCTAGAATCATCAGGTTAGCACTAAGCTGATGCCCCTCAAAATCCAAAACACAACCCACAACTAGACGCTTGGCTAAAACCTTGCTACCCATAGGAGTAAAAACCACTAATAACACGTCTAGAGGAATATATGATAACTTATATTTCTTATCAAAATGTGCTGAGACGAAAGAATGCGATGCACCGGTATCAATTAAAACATATGCAGGAAAACCACATAAACTACAAATACCTGCAATCATCCGATCACTGTCAGCCTCCGCCTGTTCCTGGTTAAGCGCAAAGACCTGACCCTGGGCACGTGGCCTCAAAGAAGAATGACCTCGAGAAGGAGTCTGAGCAGGCTGTCGCTGAGACTGCTGTGGCTGCTGGCGCTGCTGCGAAAACTGCTGCTGGAAAGGTGGCTGCTGGTACTGAGGTGGCTGAACAGATGCCTGAGAACCTCCGGAACCACTCGCTTCCCCAATCAGCATCGGACAATCCCTCTTCATGTGACCCTCCTGGCCACACTAGAAACATGCACTGGTCGACCGACCACACTGCCCTGGCGGATGTCTGCGTTTGCACTGACGACAACGGTTCAGCCTCTAACCGCCAAAGTTATGCACTCCACCAGATCCAAAGGAAGAAGAAGAAGTACCTCCTAGCTTCTTGAAAGAATGCCCCTTAGGGCCCAAGGCACTGGCACTCGCTGACCTGGAACAAGAAGAGTAAAGTCCCTTGTTCCTCCGAATACTGTCCTCAGCCTGGAAACAACGGTCCACCAAATCCTTATAGGTCCCATCGCCGCCCACAGCAACCATCCGATGAATATCAAGGTTCAAACCCTGAAGAAAATGGTCGTACTTCGCCATAGAACTATCAGCAACATGGGGACAAAAAGGTAGTAGATCAAAGAATTTCTGCTGGTACTCCTCGATTGACATCTTCCCCTGTCGCAAACTCAACAACTCACTGGCTTTTGCCTGACGAAGAGCTGGAGGAAAATTAAACAGCTGATAAGCAGTACGGAACTCAGCCCACGTAGCTGCTCCTCTAGCTGCTATGAATGGTGCGGAAGTAGATCTCCACCACTTCCTCGCGCGTCCCTCTAGCATAAAGGCAAGAATCTCCATCCTATCCTCGGCTGTGCAACGGAACTCCTGGAAACACTGCTCCATCCTCTCAAGCCAATCCTCCGCCTCTTCAGCTGTCTCACCTCCCGACAAAGGCTTCGGGCTAACCTCCTTGAATCTGTGCATGCTCACTCGCTTGCGCTCCTCAGGCTGTCCTTGACAACGTTTACGATCATTCGGATCGCCCCAACGACCGCCGCCTCCGCTATCGTGGCTCTCATCGTAATCTGCCATCTGTTACACAATAACAGATAGTAACTTAATCCGCTTTACGAAATTCCCAGTGCAATGCGCTCTGATACAAATAATGTAGTGACCCAACCCGGATCCACCATCTAATCAGAGTTACAGTAAAGCCGCATGCTATTAAACTTAAAGCGTAAAGAGCGGATAATTAAAATACAACAAATCCAATCGGCGGAATACAACCGACGATAACAATTGCGTATAAATACTGTTATACAACCAAATCGAAGGTTCAGGGTAAAAAAATCCCTACCCTCTACAACCTCACCCTCTCCCAAGCTCAATCCTGCTGAGAGCCGCCTGGACCGTCCAGCCTCAAGCCTGCCTCGCCACAAGGTACACCACAATACCAAACACAGGGGCGTGAGCGACAACGCTCAATACAATAAGCAATGATATAAATACAAATATGCGCACACAGATGATTTAAAACTCAAGTGAAAACACTTGCTCATGGCGCCGGAAATATACAGTACCGGCTAGAGAGCGACTCCGCGGGATACTCGTATACTCTCTATCAGGGCTGAGCCAACCCCATCCTGACCCAAATCCAAAACAGGATACAAGCCCCATATGGAAACTGTCATACCTGAATCGAGTCCAAAATGAGATCATCGTTCCCTATGGAGACTGTCAATGACTCACATCTCTTCGGATGCAGTCATACGTAAAATCATGCATGTGCTAAGGCGGTAAAACATGATAAAACATGATAAACATATAGCACATACTCATGCAACATACATGCAAATATATCATGCCGGCTATCTCGGTCAGTACTTACGTACCTCTAACACTGCTGGTCAAAACCTAGCTCCACTAGCCTATATTCCAAGCCTACTAGTCCAGTCTACTGCTACTACAATGCAAATATCCATGCATCAATAATAAATCTCTAAAAGCCTTAACTAAGCTAATGCATACTCCTAAATATTTTTAGGATGCCAAAGTTATACCTGCGTCTGTCGTTAGCCTTTTGCTGTCGATAGCCTCAAAACTAAGCCACAGCTTCGCTACGACGTCTAGATCGCTATGCCACTTTCGAATTTTTTGTAGGGAGCCTAGATCTCCCTAGATTTGAGTTAGAAGGCTTAGGAATCGAGAGAGAAGAGAGGAAATGAGCGAGTTACAAATGAACCTCGGCTCCTCTATTTATAGACGGCGTTCGGGCCGTCCGAACTCGGCTTTGGGCCCTCCGAACTGGTTCGGATCCTCCGATCATGACTTCGGATCGTCCGATCTTAACTTCGCGTCCTCCGAAGTCCCATCAGTGACATCATCCATGGCGTCACCTTGCTGACGTATTTGATGACGTAAGCCCTAACCCTGTTCGGGTCCTTCGATTTCACCGACGGAGCCTCCAAACTCCTCTTCGGATCGTCCGAACTCCTCGGGCCTCCGATCCTGACTCCGATCACGTTTGGATCCTCCGAACACCAGTTCGGAGCGTCCGAATCTCCCGAGCCATGCCCACCATTTTTTAGTGTCCTGGATCTATTTTTGGAGTCTGTTAATTCATTTGAAATTTCTTTAATCATGTTTTATTTAATTTAAACATGATCACTTAATTAATTTACCTATTAATCATAAAATTTGGATACGAGTTACTACAGATACGGTGGTAACGCCAGACGGTAAGCCACCTCTTCTACCTTCTCTAGTATCTCGAATGGACCAATGAATCTATGCGCTAACTTGCCCTTCAGACCGAATCTCATCACCTTCTGAAATGGAGATACTCGTAGGAAAACATGTCCGAATAGTCCTCTCGAACTTACCATCAGTCTTCGGGTGATATGCAGTACTCAAAACTCATAGTATTACCCAAAATACGCTGAAATCTGTCCCAAAATCGTGACATGAACCTCGGATCTCTATCACTGACTATGCTTAAAGGAACTCCATGCAATCACAAAATCTCCTGGATGTATAACCTCGCCATGAGATCAAAAGTGAACTCACGAGTATACGGAAGAAAATGAGCAGTTTTGGACAACTCGTCCACAATAATCCAAATAGCATCACATTTTCTGGAGGACATCGGCAAGTGGGTGAAAAAATTCATCTTCACATGCTCCCATTCCACTCCGGAATCTCCAAGCTCTGCATCAGACCACCTGGTCGTCAATGCTCAGCCTTGACCTACTCACAAACAAGACATCGAGAGACAAGCTAGTAAACGCTACGCTTCATACCTTTCCACCAGAATCTTGTACTTAAATCCTTATACATCTTGGCACTGCCTGGGTGCATGGTGAATCTACTAAGACGAGCCTGAGACAGAATCTCGTCTCGCAAGGTTGGATCATCAAGTACCACCACTCTATAATACAAACACAACAATACGTTTGTTAGAGTAGGTGCTCGTTGAGCCAAGTGTTGGCCGATGGTCCTTGAGTTAACTCTTGTATGACAATATTTATTTTAATAATATTTTAATATCTAATTTGGGACATATTTATCTGTATACTCATCCTAGTTGCATAGATAAAACCCTTGAATATACAAATAATAGAAAGAATATGAGATGGTCATGTGATGACTAACATGAAACTCATATTTGGAATACTATATATTCTAAACTATTCCTAGTCGATTCAGCCCCCGTAAATAATAATAAAGGTTGCTCGAGCTTAAGACTAGTATTTGCGATGTGAGTACCACGTTTCATTCGTAGGAGACATAATGATGTCCAAGCATGCAAATAGGTGCTTCTTGTAGAGTGCACTGAACAACTCTCCCTAAAGAACTTTTCAAGTGGTTCTCACATATAAAGTTGAAAGGTCATAGTTTATGGTTGTACACCATTAGTCCTTATGACCCAGGAGAACATGGAAACTCTATGTGCTAGCGATTCACTTTGAATTGTTTACCGACTCAACTAGGGTAATCGGGTGGCAAGGTTGGGTGTTGTGTCAAAACATGTAGGAGTCGATGTATTGTAGTCAAGGATTCATCGCTTACCTTCGGGTATGGATATCCTATGTGATCTCATGTATTTGTCGTTTGAAATCTCTGATCAAATTAGGTGCTAATTAAGAAAAGATTTTTTTTAATTAAACCTGCGATGCAACTACGGCATGACACATAATTATCGATTCTATGACAAATCTCGATAAACCAACAGTTGTCGAATCGGTCGGGATATATGATTTGAAGGGACCGTACTGTATGCTAACCATAATTGAATGGTTCTTGCATACACTATCATTTGATACCTAGGGAGTCATGTAAGAGATATTGCTAGACGTTTAACATGACTGGTTGGGTACCATCAGACTTGGATTTTCTGGCGTTCTTATTATCAAGAAGTTGATAAATGAGAATGGAGATATATAGTGTAATGGGCGGGGTGCGTCCCTCTGCTTCTGGCCCATCTGGCCTTCTACTCTGGGGGCCTAGGCCCATACTCATGATCTTCTCTCCACCTGAAAAGGAGAGTTTTTTCTCTCCCCAGGATTTGAACTTGGACCACCAGGCATATAAGAAGGATGCAGCCCGCCCATTACATAAGTGCTATCAGGATTGAGTTGAATTTGGATATATACCTGGTGGTCCAAGTTCGAATCCTGGGGAGAGCAAAAACTCTCCTTTCCAGGTGGAGAGAAGATCATGAGTATTGTCCTGGCCCCCCAGAGCAGAAGGCCAGATGGGCCAGAAGAAGAGGGACGCACCCCGCCCATTACATAAAAGGAGTGCGTCCCTCTACTTCTGGCCCATCTGGCCTTCTGCTCTGGGGGCCCAGGTACCAGGATTGAGTTGAATTTGGATATATGTCTGGTGGTCCAAGTTTGAATCATGGGGAGGGCAAAAACTCTCCTTTCCAGGTGGAGAGAAGATCATGAGTATGGGCCTGGGCCCCCAGAGCAGAAGACCAGATGGGCCAGAAGCAGAGGGAAGCACCCCGCCCATTACATATAGTGTAAGCTCATCATATATGGACTTGTTGATCCCGAATCACATGGAGATCTGAAACCACTTCTAGTTGTATCATTGAACCATTGAGGGTCACACAATTATTGACATTCTACATCCCCTTGAGAATAAAATTAGTTCAATAAGTTGAACGACATATAAAGGAGTTTACAAGTGAGATAAAATTGAAGTATGACTTCTAAAGAAGAATAAAGGGGAAAGTAACTTTTAATTTTTGAAAGTGTTCCAAGATTAAAAGTTTACTTGAATAAATAATTAGTTTTTGAAAATGGTGATTTTCAAAACTATTATTATGAACTTAATTAAATTAATTCAAGAGCTGAATTAACTAAACACTAATGGACCTTGTAGACTCCAAATAATTAAATTAATTTAAGTGTTAGATTAATTAAACACTATTAGGTCTTTTAGAGCCCAAATGAAAATAGCGTTGAATAATTATTCTAGTAGTTGGATTGAATGAGTTCAAGTAAGATATAATTAGTTGATTGAGCTTAAATGAGTTTGAGTTTGATAATTAAATAAATGTTAAGTTCATGGGCAATGTATGTATATTTCTCACTAAAAATACATACAATACATGAGAGAGAGGATATGAAGGGTTAAAAGACAAGATGCACAATTTTCTATACATGCTTTAACTTTTATCATAATACTTTTTAAGTACCAAGACAAGCAACCTCCTCACTCCAACTTTTAACACACAATGACCGAACTCCCCCTCCGGTATTATCTTAATTTTTTTTCATTTTCTTGTAAGGTTACAACAAAATAATTCTCAATGAAAAATGCTCTAAATATTATAGTGCATATTTATGGTGGATCTAGTTTGACTTGTCGTTGACCTATTTTGAAGGAGAATCCATTTTTGAGAAATGTGTGCACTTGAAAGCTTGAGTCCGTTTGAGAAAGGTGTGCTCTTGGTAACTTGTAGATAGTATCTACCTTTTCAAGAGCCAAGTTATTTATAACTTGGTTGGAGCCATCATCATTCTTTTAATATTGATAGGTGAAAACTTCTTAAACACCCTATGAATGTTTAATGTTTTTTAATGCTACACAAGTGCTCAATTTTTACATAAAAATTTTAAACTTCCGCTACGTTTCCGGGCACGAGAGAACCAAGATCCAACAGAAAATGTAAACCGGACATGTTGTCTCCTTGAGAAAGTCTTGCTAAATTTTTCATCTTCAGATCAGAAAACTACACTTGTCGGATGCGGGAAAACAATTATGGCTAAACTAGTACTGAAAACTCGGATCCCCTGTATCCTTTTTTGTTCCGAAACATGAAGTCTAAAGAACAACACTCCTGAACTTTACTAGCCACTGCACACGTGCGCGGATCACTAACACTCACCTTACGTCTAAGTGCATCTACTACTGGATTCGCAGAACCTGGATGATTCTAATCTCGCAATCATAGTCCTTAAAAAGATCCATCCAACGACGCTGTTGCATTTTCAACTCTTCCTAAGTGAACAAATACTTCTAACTCTTGTTGTCCGAAAAGATCTCGAACCACTCGCCATACAAATAATGGCGTCAAATCTTCAGTTCAAACACGATCGCTGCAAGCTCTAGATCGTGCACTGAGTGGTTCCATTTGTGAGTTTTCAACTGTTTGGAAGCATAGGAAATTACATGACCATTCTGTTTCAACACAGCCCAATACTTGAATAGATGCATCGGTGTGAACCACATAGCTTCCGGGTCCATATTGTAACGCAAGAATAGCTGTGGCAGTCAGTCGACTCCTAAACGCGTCGAAGATATGCTCACACTCTCTCGACCAGAAAAAAAATATCCTTCATTGTCAGCTACGTTAGTGGTCTAGAAATTTGTGAGAAATTCTTGATGAATATTCGGTAATAGCCTGCTAAACCCAAAAAATTATGAATCTATGAAGTTTTCATAGGACACAACCAATTCATTACAGCTCCATTATTACTCAGGTCCACTGATACATCCTCCTGAGAAATGACATGACCAAGGAATACCACTCGGTCAATCCAAAACTTTCACATACTGAACTTGGCATAAAACTTCTTCTCACAGAGAATCTGCAGTACAAGACTCAAGTGTTGCGCATGCTCGTCAATATTACGATATTAGACAAAAATATCATCAATAAAAACCACTACAAACTTGTCAAGATAATTGCAGAAGACTCGATTCATCAAATCCATGAACACTGCAGGTGGTTCGTCAGTCCAAAAGGCATCACTAAAAACTCGTAATGACCATACCTAGTAAGAAACATTGTATTCGAAACATCCGCATCTCGAACACGCAATTGATGATAACCTGGCCTCAGATCAATCTTGGAATACATAGAGGTACCCTGAAGTTCGTCGAACAAATCATCAATGCGTGATAAAGGATACTTGTTCTTAACTGTCTCTTGGTTCAACTGTCTGTAATCGATATAGAGACGCATGGAACCATCTTTCTTCTTGAAAAAAATTATTGGCACTCCCGAAGGAGAAACGCTCGGTCGGATATATCTCTTATCCAAAAAGTCCTACAACTGCCGCTGTAACTCCCTCATCTTCGCTGGTGCTAGACGATAAGGTGCACGATAAACCGGTGACGTTCTTGGCACAAGCTCAATCGTGAACTCGACCTCTCAAACTAGAGGAAACCCTGGAATCTCATCCGGAAAGACATCTGGGTAGTCGCAAACTACTGGTAACCCCTCAAAAGATCTGCTTTTTGTGGATGTATCAATCACATAGATAAGGTAGTCTTCCCCACCCACCTCTAAATCCTGAAAAACCTTCAGAGATGATATCAGAGGCATAAGGAGTCGCGCTCCCTCACCATAAAAAAACAAACTATGGCCCTCAACCTGACGAAACTTAACAACCTTTTGATAACAATCCATAGTAGCTCGATAAGAGGTCAAAACATCGATACTCAAAATACAATCACAATCCTCCATTGCTAAAATCATAAGATTTGCTGATAACTCAGAACACTCAAACTCTAATGAACAAACCAAGACTAGATGTTTGGCCAAATCCGAATGACCTGTCAGGGTAGATACAGATGGAACTATGTCTATGGATATGTATGGCAATCTATCACTACAAAAAAATAGCCTTATAGAAACGATTTTTTCTAATTTTAAGAGCGGTTTTCAACTATTTCTAATCTTTTACCATCGGTTATCATATCGTTCCTCTTATCACCGTCTTTATATCTTATAAAAGAGGTTTTTTCAACCGATGGTGAAAGTTAGAAAACTGCTCCTATTGTTCTTTGTAGACATGGTTTGAAACCGATCTTACACATTGTGAAAATAACAACGGTTTTAAATCGCTTCTGTAGGTAATGAATATAAGAGCGGTTCAAACCACTCTGAAAGTTGTTAGGTTTAAGAACGGTTGTAAACCGCCCTAAACTTCATGGATATAAGAGCGATTTTGAAACGATATTGATGTCAAAAAACTAAGAACGGTTTCAAACTATACTTATATATAGAGCTGTCAAACGGGCCAACCCATGGCGGGGCAGGCCGGCCCACCAAAAACCCACCTGTTGGCGGGTCGGCCCGCCTGGCGGGCTCAAAATCCTCAACCCAACCCAACCCAAGGTGGGTTGCGGGTTAGGCGGGCCGGCCCGCGGGTTGAATCACGACAAATAAAAATAAATAAAAAATATTATAATTAATTATAAAAATAATTTCATAAATAAATATTAATAAAAACATATTAATAAAAATTTTAATTATTGATTTCATGTGTGTAAATTTTATATAAAATAATTAATACAAAAAAAATTCACAAATTTTATTAAAAAATACATATATATCAATAAAAATAAAAATAAACTATTAATTCTCTAGGCCCGCGACGGGCCAAACCTCGCGGGTCGCGGGCCTAGGAGGGTTGGCCCATCTAGGCCCATCTTTTGTTGGGTTGAAAAAATAACCCACTTAAATTGTGTGGCGGGCCGGGTCAACCCGACGGGCCTAACCCAAATTGACGGCTCTACTTATATATGTTCTATAGATATAGAAACACTTTAAAAATGTTTTTGAAGCGAGAAATGTAGGAGTGATTTCAAACTACTCTTGAATTTGTTGGGTGTTGGAACAATTTTCAATCGCTCCTACATGTCCCAGATATGGGAGTGGTTTCAGGCCACATCCTGAAGTTACGAATTAAGAACAATTTTAAACTATGCTTAGAAACAATTTTTAAGATCATTTTATATCAAAATTGATAATTACAATTGAGGAGCTATTTTAAATGATTAAAAGCCAATTTAGATTCATTTATTTTTTAATTGTTTTTTGTCAGACTAATTAGTTCCAATGAAATTATTAGAAATATAAATTCTCATACATTACTAAACAATTAAAATATTCATATTTAATATTTCAATTCATAAATAAATATTTTCTAATTCAATAAACCACTAGAACCAATAACATAAAATTAAATGAAAGCCCTTAAGGGGGTGTCCAAGTTGGTGGAGTAGGTGAACTTTTGACCAGAGGTCAGGAGTTCGATTCCACCTACCAACACCTTCTTGGGCTAGCCTGTCACACAGGGCTTGCCTAGTATGGTTTACCTGGCTAACGTAGTTTGCAGGCTATTGCGTTAGTCCGGGGATTTACCAAGTGCACATCAAATGTAGTGGCTGCGGATTCCCACGTCATAAAAAAAAATGGTAAATGAAATTGTTTCTCAAAAGTCTATCTAATCACAACCGACTCTGATAGTGGGGTCATCAATGATCACTTTCATCTGCATTTGGTTGAGAACTTGTGTGATGACATATATTATACGCCAAGATAACTGCCAATATAGAAAATAAATATAATTTAACACCATGAATTTATAATCGTAATATTTTTAAATTGATTGATTAGTATTCGGTTTGTGATTACTAGTGTAAGAAATACTTCATGTTTGGTGATGGAGCATGATCTCGTGTTCACCTGAAAAATATATGCAAAACAATAAAACTCTACAATTTAAAGCGATTAAGAATAACTATATTAAATATAGTTTTCTTAAATATATGCAAAAAAAATCGGTTATAGTTTTCAAAAAACAAAAAAAAAAATCGGTTGTATAATTTTAAGCGATTAAGCATAACTATATTAAATAGAGTAATAATCTAGAATGAATATTAATAACTTGTTTAAATTTGTATAAAATTATTTAATTAAGAATTATTTGTGTAGATTTAACTAATATTAATATACGCCAAATAATTGAGAACTTTATATTTTAAGTAATTATATTTATATTTTTAATTTAAGAATTATGATTTTGTTTACTCTATTAAGAATTAAATTTGATAAATTTTATAAATTTAGG
This sequence comes from Henckelia pumila, assembly GCF_033568475.1. Classification (NCBI taxonomy): domain Eukaryota; kingdom Viridiplantae; phylum Streptophyta; class Magnoliopsida; order Lamiales; family Gesneriaceae; genus Henckelia; species Henckelia pumila. The sequence goes on from NC_133123.1 coordinate 216,856,136, forward strand.
GAACTAAGTATTAAAAAAACCATAAAAGGTTAATTGGTAATAATTGTTACATTATTTACGATATGAATTTTTGCTGCTAAATAAAATTTAGTTACACGTCATTATAATAGTTTAAGTAATAAATTTATATGTTACTAATCATAATAGTTTTGTAATTTTAAATTTGTATGTGACTTATTTTTTGTGGGGACCTCGGATGCTAATCTCAATTCTCGATCACAATCAAAATCAATCTGATAATTAAACAACATGGCTTACAAGTAATCAATTTGATTAAACAAGCAAAAGAGTAAAGCCATAAAAAAAATTTATTTTTTTATTAATAAAACAAGGTTCCTCGCTCGAGCACACTCTAGGCGCGCTTGAGCGAGCGCTGCCCGGTCCAAGGTAAAAAATGGCCTCGCTCGAGCGCGGCTAGGGTGACTTGAGCGAGCCCTGTGCTGCCCGAAAATGCTCAATCTGATCTATTTGCAGTCCTTTCCCATTTCAAGCTTCTTTTCAACATCAAACTATCCCAATCAAATCTAGGATGATCCAAATACAAGATATAAAACTAGAACATGCATTTCTAAGCATCATAACTTCATATATGTTTTCTAGAAATGTAAAACATCAAGTTCCAAATCTGATTTTCTATTCTTAAATCATTCTAACATTAGCAATACATAAATATGACAGCAAATAGACATCTCTAATTCTTAACCCGAGTCTCCACTTCTAAATTCTTCAATCTTTAGCTATCCAAGTTTCGTATGACTCGTTTCTGCCCCACCTATTGCAATACACATAAACAAAGACAAAGCAATAGCTGGATAACTCCAGTGAGAAATACATATCAGTATGAAAAACATATATATAAAGCATGTAAACATATAACAATCAAGTATTCTTCTATCAAAATCTTTTGAAGAACTTACAAGCCAATACTTTAAACATATTCCAACACAAACTCTATATATTCTTACTTGCTGAACTCATTTCAAATATAATCAATATCCTAAAGATACAAGTGCAGGTTGGAAGAAAAAGGAGTTCAAATCTTGAAGAATCGATTTTAAATTCATCGCTTTGGGATCCTGGGAAAAGAGCATAGCAAAATCAAGCCTCCCACCTATACTCCGATCGAGGTGGTAACAAGCTCTTATTCCCTGGACCGTGAACACTGTGTTAGGAATTCTTGCAATAGGAACTCAAATCTGATTCCTAGCCTCACATATATAAGTCCACCAGGTCCAATATTTTTTTTTCGATTCTGCTTTCGGGGTTTCGAAAGAATTGTGGCTCAAGAGGAATACATTTCGACTCTATCAGAAATTTACCACAATTAAATCGCTCATAATAATCTACACTCATCAATCTTAAATAAGAAAGAATGTTTAATCAAACAAACTCATTTATTAAGTAACAAGATCAACTAAATCAAGTAGATCAAGTAAATCATATAAGATCAAGAAAGAACAACTAAACATGAATTTATGTGAATTAATAAACTCGAAAACCACCACGTTCTTGAGTTATTCTACCTGTCGAGGCTAAAGTCGAATCATACATTTTTCTTGATTCAAATCTCTGAATTCTTGCACTTCTTGATCAATGACAAACTATCAAAGTTCTGCTAAATCCCTTCTTGCTATTCCAAGGTGCTAGTTGAATCAAGCCTTGATCCAACTTCTTACCGACACGAATTCTTCGATTTGAACTTAATAAACTTCAACTTCAATATGAAATGTAGTGTTTATAACTCAACATCAGCTTCTAAACATCATTACAATTCATCAAGTTATAGCAACTACAAAACTTGTTCGATTGACCGGAATTCAAGCTGACGGCGCAAAGATTCGAATTCAATAAATCCAAAAGCTTACACCTCATCTAAACATTGATCTAAATCCAATATCAACATCAATATATCAGCCAAAATTTGAAAATAGCAGCCCAACAATTTCAAAATTTCATATCAATTCAAAATTTTCAACCGGCGGCATAACTGCCTGAAACCGAAAATTCCAACAACTTGAACACCATAATTTCTACATTATTAAACTCAATAAAATCATCATAACATCAGCCCCATCTCGAAATTCAGCAGCATAATATTTTCAGAAATTCAGAAAATATTCGAAAATTCATAAGTGTCCGAACGACGATCTTTTCGCAATCCAACTTAGATATATTATCGTCATATATACTAGAAAACGTTTATATAATCAAATTTTAATTCTAACAAGATCTTAAAATTCAAACATGGTATAACTTAATCAAACTTACGTCAAAACGTAACTATACAATCTATTTTAAATTCTATTGGCCGGATTGAATTCTATAAATTTTTGGAAGTGAAGAATCGGCCATGGGAGCTAAAATCTACTTTCTCTCGGTTCTCGGGAGCTGAAATAAAGTTGGAAATGGTGATATACACGTTTCTATGTATATATAAATCCATGTGTCATCCACTTGCTACAACCAAATTGCCAATTGGTCCTTGAATTATTCACCATTTGCAATTCGGTCCCCAATCACTAGTCAACTTCTAAATAAATCCTTTTTATTTTCAAACTCAACATTTACATCTTAAATCCCATAAATAATCAATTTAAATATTTTATTTTTTTAATTTAAGAATTCCGAAATTTAAATCTCAATATCCGTAAATTCTCAAATTAAATATTTTCGACTCAGAAATTAAATCTCTAATTCCATAAATTATCCAATTAATATTTTTCCAAATGCGGAATTTAAATCTCAAATTTCGCAATTAATAACTTAATATTTCGGGCCTTACATTTTTAGATTTTAAATATTAGTTTAATTATATTTTGGCTTATAACCTCAAATGTCTTGTGATTTGGAAGGGTTTTTATGTACTTCAAATCGATGTCTTGTGATTTGGAAGGGTTTTTATGTACTTCAAATCGATAAAACTTAATCTAGACATGTAATTTCAAATCCAATCTCCGAAAAATAGAGCAAAAATTAAATGTGAATTAAACGTTCATCACAAATCGCTGTTAAAAGTATTCAATAAAAGTGGTTTGTAAACGAATCTTGGTATTCATACTTACAGGAGCGATTATGCATTGTTTTACAAAAAAGCACTGCTAAAAATATTTAGTATGAGTAGTACCAAGATTGCTTCTGATAGTTATAAAATTAGGAGAAGCTTATAACAGCAGTTTGAACGAACCAATGTTAAAGCTATGCAATCGGAACAACCTTAAAAGAATAGAACAATGGAAATGGTTGTAGCATCTTTGTACTCAAAATAATTGTTAAAAATATCTAATATAAGCAATTTCAAAATTGTTTCTAAGAGTTATATCAATGGAAAATGGCTTATAAGAGTAATTTATATAAATAGGTGGTAAAAGTATGCTTTATGCAAAAGGGGTGGCTTGCAAACAATCTTAAAAAAACTAAGCAATAAAAACTGTTTATATCATAAATTTTCACAAAATCACAATTATAAATATTCAATAAGAGCGGTTTGACAACCATTCCTAGAAGCTAAAGAAATAGAAGCAGTAGTAAACAACGTTTTACACAAAACCACTGCTAAAGATATCCAATAAGAGCAGTTTTACTATTGCTTCTAATATATGTATCATTAGAAGCGGTTTGTAGCAGCGGTTTTTGTAAATTGGTGCTAAAAGTATTTAATAGGAGTGGTTACACAAATGTTCTTAAATGGTGGTGCAATAAAAACGATTTAGTTAAAACCGATTCTATTGTTAGACCGTTTCAAATAAATCGCTACTAAAAACCTTTTTTTTTTTTGTAGTGTATGATGCTTAACAAAATGTGCTGAAACAAATGAATGCGATGCACCTATATCTATGAGAACAAAATTAGGAATTCCGCACAAAATAAATGTACCTACGATAACTTTCTCATTAACTTTCTTAACATGTTCTTGGCTTAGCGCAAAGACTTGTTCGAGAATACGTGGCCTTTGGTTGGTGCTCCCATTTGACTGTCCTGATGGATTCTGTGGAACCAATTCTTGAGAACCCAAGCCGGATGATGACACTCCACTTGTCTGTGGGTAGTCCCTGTTTATGTGACACATCTGGCTACAATAGAAACAAGAACCATCTGCTCCACGAAATCTATCTGTAGGATGAAGTCCCCCACACTTCTTGCACTGACCTCTATTCTTCCAAAAGTGGAAAACTCATCCACCGGAACTTGAACTTGAAGAAGAAGATGCACCAGACTTCTTGAAGGACTGGGATTTAGGACCCAAAGAGTTACCTGGTCGGAAAGAGGAGAAGTTTCTGTTACGCCTGATGTTGTCTTCTGCTTGCCAAAAACAGTTAACCAGCACCTCATACGATGTCAGATCATTGCAGATAGTCACACGGTCGTGTTTCTCTAGATTAAGGCCCTGCAGAAAGTGGTGATACTTGTCCTCGAAGCTATTAGCAACATACGAGCAATACGGTAACAGCTCAAAGAACTTCTACTGGTACTCATATATAATCATGTTGCTCTGCTTCAAGTTCATCAGCTCCTTCATCTTTGCATGACGAAGCACTGGAGGAAAATATAACTTCATGAACGCCTCACGGAACTAGGCCCCAATTAAGTTGTTGTGCCTCGCGCAAATACCAAGGGCGCAAAAGTTCACCTCTACTTGTGGGCACTACCTTCCAGAAGGAATTTAACGACCTGCATCTTCTTCTCATTGGTGTATTGATAGATCTCGAAGCAGTTCTCCATCCTCTCTAACAAGTTCTCCGCGTCCTCCGGAGTCTCGCCACCTTCCAATGGCTTAGGAGCCATCTTCACAAACCTACGTAAGTCGAAGCGGTGTCTGTTGTCCCGGTGGTGATGGTGTCTACGAGGATGATCCCTCCTCGTCTTCTCCCCAATGTCCACCGACACTCCCATGAGTCTCATCTCCATGCTCTGCCATCTATAAAAGTAATAGAATTTTAACTTCAAGACTGTTTACCTAGATATCAAATCTCAATGCATGTTCGGATACCAAAAAAAGCAGTGATCAATCCCGAAATCACTAATTAAACAAAGCTTAAGCATGCAAAATAACTTAAAATGCAATAATCAAATAAACCGGCAAAAACTTAATTAAGTCAACTAAAACTACTGGCATGAATACAAATGGTCCCAAAACAAATGTTTATAAATGTTATACAACCCAATCAAAGATAATGCTAAATTCCACAAGGGAAACTTGGTACACTACAATCCACCCTACTGCAACTCAACGACCGCTACCTCCCGGTCTGTCCAACCTAAGTATTGTCCCGTAGAATGGAGTGTCCAAAATCAAAACCGAGGACGTGAGCTAACAACGCTCAGTACGAAGTATGTGTATACATATGCTATGAATGATAAATGAAAATGAATGGATACCAAAAACCTACTATGGTAGAAACTCTTGCTCAATAAATGGAGCCATGTTATGTAGCACACTGGGCCATCGCATCAGGAGATACTCCTATACCATAAGAAATAAGTGGAAAATCCGGACCCAAATCCATGGAATCCATTCACATAATTAATGCCTTATAAATCATGAAAACAGATAAAATGCATACTCAACCAGGGTATCTTGGATAGTACGTCCGTACATCAGAACAAGCAACCTAGCGATACTGGCTCCCTAGTCCAAGACTATAAGCAGACAATCACGGTATCACTAAATGTCTACTAAAAGCCTTAGCTAGAATAATAGCTACTCACTGGAGCTAATTACAGTCTAGAGATATACCTGGGTCCGTAGTCAGCCGTTTGATGACGATTGCCCTATATTCAAGACACAACACTGCTACGATCACGATAGCACCTTGTTACCATCTAGCCCTCGAATATGTTGCCCGAAAACTCCTAAAATCTAGCTAGAATCGAGAGAAAACTTGGAGAAATGAGTGAGGAAAGTGAAGTTCTAGGCCTCTATTTATAGACCTCGATTGGAACATCCGATCCCTCGTTCGAAGCTTTCCAACGCACTTCAAAACTTTTGATCGTCCTTCAACAGTTTAAGATGAATGGTTTAATAGTTGACTCAATGCCCTTAGTGATCTTTGATGACCTGATAGATATTCTTTATAAGAGTGGGCAGTTTGAACAAATATTCGATTGAATCCTTAATTACATGCATTGAGTAAAGATGTCTTAACTCATCTTTACCCTTTGTACCCTCTCAGATTCTCGATAAGAATCTATCCTGCAATGTATTTGAGAGGTGCTGCCACTAATAATGTAGACATATCAAAGTTAATAATTTTGGCAAATATTTGAATATCAGTTTCTTGCACTTTTATGAAAAACGATCTTGTATGCTCTCTTGAAGTACGTGAAGAGTGACTTGTCTTAAATGATCTTTGAAGTGGATTGAGAAGTTTTTGGTTTGAGATTCTTTAACTGTTGTAGCCATTTGACTATTTTTCAATGGTTTAAACCTTCTTAACTATATTGAGCGGTTGATTGATCTAAAAGGTTCACACCTTTCTGAACGGTTGGAAATCTTGAATTGTTCTTGACGTTTGACTGTCATGAAATGCCTTGAGCGTTTCACACCCGCAACATTACAAATATAGGCACTTTTAACCTAAAAAAATAAGTTATTGTTTGTTATCACCAAAACTAAAATATCTAAAATTTAACAAAAAATTTCGCACTCAACCAACCTTACAAGTTCATAAAATAATTATGTCGTATACATGAAATATCGCACTCTCCCAATAACTCACCTTCTTCTCCCGAAGAATGTATGAATGAATGCAGTGCATAAAAAAACAATAAACGAGCAACAAACCACTCTAAAAATTTGGCTATAAAATCTCATCGGCCTCCTTCTGGCCCTTCTGGCCACACTCGGAAATCTTCATAATGAATGAGAACTTATATATATATATATAGAGAGAGAGAAAGAGATCGTATCTAAGATAGAATAAATATCTCCAAATATCATATCTTCTCATATATTCAAATAATATAATCATCATATCTTTCCAAATATTATATTTTATCATACAATTAAAATAATATCTTCAAAAATATTTTCATAATATCTTCATCAATATATCTAACAAAGAATCACAAATCATTTCACAATCCTCCAAAATATAAGAGTGAATTTAATTTTCTTAGACCAAAATGTATCACAAAAATATAGACAACCAAAAATACCACTTTTCAAATTTTATAAAGATTTTCCCGTCTTTTTTATTTCATGTCAAATATTAATATTTCAAAAAATTAAAGTGTTTGGAGTGCAATAATTATCCATACTGGGTTGAGCGATCGAACAATGGCACTTGGGCTACTTTGTGATTTAAAATATTTGAGTTGAACTGTTACCACCAGCTATATATAGCTTGGGTAAAATGCAAAGCCCTCGATATTTTAATTGATATCAAAGCCAAAGTCATGAGTTTGATTCGCATTGATTGCAACGAGTTAAATCATTGGGAGAGAGATTGTTTGGGTTCAATAATTTTCCATGTTAGGTAGAGCGATCAAACAATGATGCTTGGAATTCTTTGCAATTTAAACGATTTGAGTTTCACCGCTATCATCAACTATAGCTTTTGTTAAATAAAAAAAAAAAAAAGTAAGCTCTTGGTCCTACATAAAGTCTTAAGATGTAGGAATGGAATTATTGGAAAACCAATTGTTGAATTTTGGTGTTAAACAAAATAAATCTAAGGCAAAAATAAGATACTAAATTAAGTAACTCAATTAGACAATATTAGAAAACTGAACAGAGTTAATCAACGGGATAATCTATTGAAGTCAGTGAACTAGTCTTTGAACCACAAATGGATTTACTCAACTGGACTAGACGATTGTACATATTAAGGAATCCAAGACTGGGAACATCAGAGAAGTTAATGGCTGAAGACTACAACTGTTCAGATTACCTTGACTGAAACCATAACTGGTAGAAAATCTCTACTAGTCAAGGTTGTTTAACTAAAATGATCTCAACTGAAGTTAAGGACGATTGACACTTATCAAGATTATTCAAAAATATCAGTCCTGATCCTCAAACATTTTCAACACTATCGGAACTCTTTAGAATTGAATGTTAGCTATTTATATATGGTAAAAAAAACAATAGTACACTATAGACGCCGCAATAGTGGTAGTGCCCATAGTTGTACTATATTTCAGAAATTGTCTCCGAAGAGTATCAGACAAGGAAACAGACATTTCTTTTGAGGAACGAATAGTTTTAAATGTATTTTGTGACCGTTGAGATCATTGACTACAACTAGGCTTGAAGATCAGTAAAAGAAGTTTGTCCAAATTTCTACGCATTATAAGCTATACTGCATTCAAGCTTTAACTTGTACAATTAAAAGAAGTTCAAAACAAATTATAGCACACTCATTCAAGTTATTATCTGATCAACTAGGATCAATTTGTGCTAAGATTTTATGTGTAAAGTTCATACTTGTAAAACCAGTAGAGGACTGTGTATTGTCTTTGAGTTAAGTACTAGGAGTTTCATTCGAGGTGGTGTTAAGCCTTGACTGAATCAGGCTCTTGAAAATTAATTTTAATACTCAAATCTTCTAGTGAGTTATTCCCAAAAGGAAGAAGAGGTGTCATAGGAGTCTTTAATCTCTGAACATCCAGAAACATATCTCGTGTCATCATTATTTTAGTCAAGCTATTATTTGTGTTCAATCTGTCAATCGACCTCCTTCGGCATATTAACTTTGTTGGATGATTGACATCGGCAGTCAAGAAAGAGCTAATAGTTCAGTTGCCATAACAATTGAACTCATTATTTGAGAAGAGAAATTTGAAGTGGTGTATATATTCACCCCCCTCTACACGCACTAAACGATCCAACATGAATGAATATTTCAATCTCATTTTATCTATCCATGCTTGTTAAGAAAATAGAATGAGAATACCAATTCCATTGGGAATGGCTATTCCGATATATTTTATAGAAAAACTGCATTTCTATCCTTATAATTTATCACTTGCGATTTTTGTTATTTATGTTATCAAATTCTGTTTTATTTCTTGATCTAGATTACTGATATGACACTATATACGTCAACGCTACATTGGTTCCACATCAAAGCCATATCTTAGGAAGGACTAAATTTGTTGAAAATACAAAGATAGTGAACTCAAAATGACAAAGAGACAGACATAGAAGATTACAAAAAACAATTTCCCTATTATTTTTTTTAAAAAAAACTATATTTAGCTTTTTTAAACTAATCCTAACCTATATTTTCATAATAAGTAGAACTATTTGTATTGTGCTATATTTATTATTATTATTATTATTATTATTATATGAATAATAATAATCAAAATATTATTTATTAATTAGCGGCGTTCTTTGAATCAACATATGCTGATTTTCTTGTTTTTCGATTATTTTTAAAAAATCAATGGAATAAAAACAGACCCAACCTTCTCTTTCAGTTTGCATGTCACCTAATTGAGGATAATTGAAAATTTGAACCTTCTATCATTCAAGAGACCGTCCGTATTGTATAATTTATTTAAGATCTATTCTCTCATGGAATTTATATAAAGAGATTAAAATCAAAGTGGTCTCTTTAAGCCTTTTTTGTCATGACATAAAAATAAAAATACAAAATTTAAAAAAATGGTGAAATTTAAGGATATAGAATACCAAAATTGCAATTTTGCCTTAATATATATATATCATGATCACAAGGTACAAGTATTGGACTTCTATCTGATTTATTTAATTGTTTTGATTAACTCGGCATGAAACTCTCTAGGTTTGGAGACAATGGAAGGAAGACAACGTCATAGCTCTGATAGACCCGAGATTATCGGATTTAAGTTACCGGGCCGAAGTCGTGAGATGCATACAAATCGGGTTATTATGTGTCCAAGAACTTCCTAAAGACAGGCCTTGTATCTCAGCTGTGTTATCCATGCTGAGCAGTGAAATCGTGGAGCTTATGGAGCCAAAACAGGCAGCATTTACTATAAGATCGGATATGGTTACAGGTTCGTCTCAGCAGAGCCAAAAGAGCACTGGCTCTTTGAATAATGTTACCATAACTATGGTGGACGGGCGTTGATACCATTGAAAGATGCTTTATAAAATACTTCATGATTGTAATTTATAAATACTAAGCAACCTCTCTCTCTCACACACACTATGCATGCATGCGCCACATAAATTAAATCGAACGAAAACATTTCGCCAAAGACAAAAATGAAATCGAGTAAGAAACAAATTGTAAGTATACGTAACTAAGAAATGAAAAGGAAAATAGTTTGTTGTTAAATCACTTATTAATTCAGCTTGAGGCTGTAGCTCAAATTTCTTTATTTCTTAAAATTAAGAAATAGAAAATTGATACAAAGTGAATTTGAGAAATTAAATAAAGATTAGTGGATGCAATCTCTAAATAATCCCTTGATTTTCCTCTTCAATGACAATTTCTTGATGAATTTGAATTTCTTGAGTATTTGATCTTCTAGAAGAAGATTTGATATCTTGAGATTTGATTTGATGTCTTGATAAAATTAATTCGATGGGTTAACACCTTGATATCGAATTAAACTTCAAATTTTGGGAAGAACGCGATGAACTCCTTGAATCACGCCTTGAAATTTGTTATCTTGAATTTGATAAAGAACACGATCTTCTTGAATTTGATTTATTTGCTGAAGAACACGAACTTCTTGAATTTGATGAAGAACACGATCTTTTTCAATTTGATTTGTTTGATGAAGAACATGAACTTCTTGAATTTGATGAAGAACACGATCTTCTTGAATTTGATTTGTTTGATGAAAAACAGGAACTTCTTGAATTTGATCAAGAACACGATCTTCTTGAATTTGAATGAATTTAAGTATATTTGAAGAATAACGCAATTAATCCTTTGAATCACGCCTTGATCTTCTTGAATGTGACTTGAGAGAAATATCTTGAATTCTTCTACTTTTTTGCTTCAGTCTTCTTTGTTGTGTTTTCTTCTTGGTCATTTGCCCCATATTTATAGCTGAAGGATGTAGATTCCTACCATTTTTATTTGATGAGGTGTCGCAATTTGATTGAATCCTCCTGATTTATTTGGTGATTATCTTCCATTAATCACAAGATTTGATTTTAAATACTAAAAATATTAGTATTTTCTTCTATTTGATGCAAGATTTGATCTCAAATACTAAAAATATTAGTATTCTCTTCCAATTTGTGCAAGATGCAATCTTGATTTAAAAATCTTGATTTGATCACAAAATATATTAAAATATCAATTAATTAACTATTTATTTTTTGAGAATTTAATATTCCCAAAAATAGCTAGCTGTTTATTGATATTTAATTATTTCTTACTTGTCATATTTGAAGGTTGACAAATTTATTGTCTACAAATGCCCCCTCTAGATTTATTCACAAATGATTTTTTTTGAGTGAATAAGTCACGATAATTTACTTGCAGCAATTTCTTTGAGATTTCACGAATCCTCAATTCAAATTTAATTCCCTCAAAATTTTCTTGCATCCATATTTTCTTCTTCACCAAGTAAGCGAAAGATAGAAACTTTTATTCCCCTTCATGCATCTTCTTTGGATGAACATTTTTTTCTACTTTCTATTCATATCCATCATCGAAGCGACAGATCATTGAACAAAAGGCAATACGAGACAGTACACTTCAATTATTTGGCGAATTACATCAAATGATATTGGAAGTGTACTGAAGACATTCTTTGTAAGGGTGATCATAGGCTTCAGGCAGTGCAAATATACGATCCCGTGTATGCTTCATTATTCACATTTGATCGATATTCCAACATTATGAAGACATTTTGAGAAGCATGGTGTCCAATACTCAATAATAAACCATTGACTTTTATATTGTGAACCATTTACATATTTGTGTGATTTGCATTCTTTGTTGGGTCTTTTCATCGCCGGACATATATATGATGAAGTCTTTCAAAGTGCCAAAGAACTCAGCAGCATTGATGAAGCGGATATTTGAATTTTTTTTTCTTCAATCTTGCGATTGCACATCACATATTTTGAGAGATTTTAAAATGTGGATCAAGTCCAATCAACTCAAGATGGTGGAAGCGCATAATTTGAAGGGCTTGGTGATTTGAAAAAGTAAAAAACTTTCTTGAAGAGGCAATGAGGAATGTTTTTCACTGCTCAACCACTTCATAAGATTGATAAAAAAATACACTATGATTGAAAATATTTCTCTTTTCGATGATGACGTTATCAAAAAAATTTGAACACGTCAACGATCCATCTTGAAAGATTTTTTTTTTTTTTTGTGATATTTTGATTGTGTTTAACTTTCACTGAAAATATAAGGCATATTAATATTTCATGTGAAAAGAAAACAACAAATTCATGACTGTACTCAGAATATATCTAAGTTGCCTACGTACCCAATATAGGAATCAAGTCATAACGTAGTTCAAAAGGGGGGGGGGGATGCCGTGCACAATTTATATTCATACGGGCCAAGAGTATCTATTTATTAACCACCCTAGACTAGGTAGAGATTTAATATTTTAACCACATAAAATACCATATGTGGGAGAAATACAGTTTAAACACATGAATTCACTATTGGTAGGGACATAACAGTTTAACCACATGTAATACCTTTGGTGGAGAACATAACAGTTTAACAACATGTAAGACTTTTGGTGGAGCACATAACAGTTTAACCACATGTAAGACTTTTGGTGGATACCGTTCACAGTTTATACTCTTGTGGGTAAGGAGTATTGGTGAAATACTCATCCTCTTTCTTGAAAATTTCTGTTTCTATTGGTCTGTGATACTCTTGAATTGGATGCCCTTCCGCTCCATTTGTAGTTATGCTAAACTCCATGTGATGTGCTCGAGTAGCTAATTCTTCAAATGTCTTTGGCTGGATTTCTTGAAGGATATACCGAAGTCCCCAATGCATACCTTGGATGCACATCTCAATTGCAGAAGATTCAGACAATCGATCTTTGCAGTTAAGACTCAAATTTCTCCATCGATTGATAAAGTCAATGACGGTATCTTCTTTCCATTGTCGTGAGTTTGTTAGCTCAATCATGCTAACTACTCGTCGAGTACTGTAGAAGTGATTGAGAAATTCTTGTTATAGTTGTTTCCAACTATCAATTGAACATGGCTCTAGATCAGTGTACCAATCAAATGCGTTCCCTTTTAGTGAACGGAGAAATTGCTTGACTAGGTAATCTTCGTATGTCCCAGCATTGTTACACGTTTCAATGAAATGAGCCACATGTTGCTTTGGATTTTCTTTGCCATCAAATTGTTGAAACTTTGGAGGTTGATAGCCATTCGGCATTCTTAAGTTATCAATCCTTTGTGAATATGGTTTGGCATAGGTGAGAGATGGCTTTGAGCATCAATCGAGATTTTCTTTAATAGTAACCATGATGTAGTCTTTTAACTGGTCCATATGAACTGACCCATCAGGAGAAAAATGTAAATCTTTATATGTTCATTTTGTTTTTTCTTCAATGATGACTCAGTTCCATCATTAGTTTCATCTTCTTTGTCCATGTAATTTGTATCAGTATGGTTTATCTTGTCCATAAACTTATTAATTTGGGAATCCTGTTCTTGAACATGTCTTGAGAGTTCCTCAATGGCCTTTGTCAAATTTGCTATTTGATCTTCTAAAGTTGTGGCATTTGTCACCATCACGCTTTCTATGTGAGAGTTCTGATGGGTCTCAAGAAAATGAGTTTGCTCACAAGATTCTTGTAATTTCTTAGACATGCATCTTGTGATGACTCCAAGACTTCTAGTTGACTTTGTAGTAGAAATCTTCATGTTAGTGATCTTTTCATTGGTGGATATGATGGCTTAGAAATTTTAATGAAGAGAAAAGATAAAGGGTAGAGATGGTCCCTCTAGGCGTGCCAAAATTTGTAGCTCAAATTTCTTTATTTCTTAAAATTAAGAAATAGAAAACTGATACAAAGTGAATTTGAGAAATTAAATAAAGATTAATGGATGCAATCTCTAAATAATCCCTTGATTTTCCTCTTCAATGACAATTTCTTGATGAATTTGAATTCCTTGAGTATTTGATCTTCTAGAAGAAGATTTGATGTCTTGAGATTTGATTTGACGTCTTGATAAAATTAATTCGATGGGTTAACACCTTGATTTCGAATTAAACTTCAAAATTTGGGAAGAACGAGATGAACTCCTTGAATCGCGCCTTGAAATTTGTTATCTTGAATTTGATGAAGAACACGATCTTCTTGAATTTGATTTATTTGTTGAAGAACACGAACTTCTTGAATTTGATGAAGAACACGATCTTCTTGAATTTGATTTGTTTGATGAAGAACTGGAACTTCTTGAATTTGATGAAGAACACGATCTTCTTGAATTTGAATGAATTTAAGTATATTTGAAGAAGAACGTAATTAATCCTTTGAATCACGCCTTGATCTTCTTGAATGTGACTTGAGAGAAAAATCTTGAATTCTTCTACTTCTTTGCTTCAGTCTTCTTTGTTGTATTTTCTTCTTGGTCATCTGCTCCCTATTTATAGCTGAAGGATGCAAATTTCTACCATTTTTATTTGATGAGGTGTCGCAATTTGATTGGCTCCTCCTGATTTATTTGGTGATTATCTTCCATTAATCACAAGATTTGATTTTAAATACTAAAAATATTAGTATTTTCTTCTATTTGGTGCAAGATTTGATCTCAAATACTAAAATATTAGTATTCTCTTCCAATTTGTGCAAGATGCAATCTTGATTTAAAAATCTTAATTTGATCACAAAATATATTAAAATATCAATTAATTAACTATTTATTTTTTAGGAATTTAATATTCCCAAAAATAGCTAATTGTTTTATTGATATTTAATTATTTCTTACTTGACATATTTGAAGGTTGACAAATTTAATTGTCTACAGAGGCCCTTGAAGAAGCTTCGTGCATTTCATTTGTTGAAGAAGATGTTTGGCGCAGCGCCCTTGTATTTGGAAGATTCTATGTTTATCATGCATGATCCCGATGCCCCTACTCTATTTGACGTCGATTCTAAAATAAATTTAATGATAAATATCTGTTAGAGTATCATTTTCTTATGCCCAAGATGTTAGAATTGATGCTCTGCAAGCCAATTGTTGGGTAGATATTTTATTGACTGATCAAGAGTAATAAATAGTCTTTAATTTAATATAATTACCTTTTTGATATTAATTTACTTTATCTTCATACCTATTCAAGCTGCATAGATAAAGTCCTCATACACTAAGAAAATATTAAAATAATTTTACATGGACAAATTACATGCATTAGCATCATCAATGGTCGTTCGATCACTTGATACTAATAAAGATCTTTTTTGTCCACTTGAAGATGGAGAAAATATCATTGATCCTGAAGTACCATATCTTAGTGCAATTGGTGCATTGTCATACCTTGAAAATTGTACTCGACAAGATATAGAATTTTCTGTCAACCTTCAAGCAAGATATAGTTCTTCTCCAACCCAAAGACATTGGAATGGCGTAACGCCCTGTTTTTATCTTAAATGAGTTTATTTGAGTTAATCGGAGATTGTAGAGTTCAAGAGCCGACTTGATTTTGATCAGGGTCCTTTTTGCAAATTTTGGAAATTTCAGGGACTAAAACGCAAATATTGAGTTTAATATATTATCTACACTTGGAAGAGTTTTGACTTAGTCTCATTTGCTTCTCCTTCTTCCCTTCCATCGTTTCTTCCATTGAAGCTTGGGGAAACGCCTCTTCAAGCTTTCAAAATCCAGTCCGAGCTCGATCCGTCCATTGGAAATTATTTCTGAAGGCAGTTTGACGATCACTGCAGCGAGAGCTCCGTTATATCGTAAAATTTTCTACGATTGGATACATTCTAGTTTTTGGATGTTGTTAGAATCGTTTGAGATTTGAGTATGTTGTTCTTGACAGAGTTCTGATCGTTTATTATCTGTAGGTTTTGAATTAGAGCGACGTTCGGATTTGTTATGATTTTTGGAAGCCATTTTCGAAAATGTGGATTTTGAGATTGATGGGTTTGCTTTGTTATTGTTGTTTTGGGCATTGATATGAGGTTATATTTGTATTGAACTGCTATCTGCGTTTTCGGTTTGTTCAGTTTATAGCCTTTATAGCGTCGGTTTGAGTTTTGGAGATTTCGAACCATTTTTGTATTGATTGAAGCTTTGGCTTTTGAGTGATCATTGTTGTTGATCAACTCTTGTATTCGTACAGATTCGTTGGAGTTTGTCGAGCCCTGTGTTAGCAGCATTGTTCGTCGAGAGTTGGACGAAGAACGGTAAAGATATTTTCTTGAACCGTTGTTTGTTGTTTAGGTTGTATAGTTGTTGATACAATCTTTTGTTGTAGCTTGTCCGGAGTTGGATCTACGACATTGAAAGGTAAAAGCAGTCATCGTTGCGGGATAGCATACTCGGGACAGTTGGGTCTCGAGTTTCCCTTTCAAATCACATATTGCATCTACACTTGTTCTAGCATGAGGAACTTGTGTCTTGTTGATTGATTTTGCTTTTGACTATGTGGCTTATGTTTTATGTTTTTGTTATGCATTAATCTTGAGCCTACGTTGATTCAGCGGGCAGAACCGCCCTTTTTGTTTGGACGTTTGGGAACTATGATTGAGTGGTCTAGGTCGTAGTCGTATCGCCTAGTGCTAGCATACTCATTATGGTTGCTCAAAGTCTAGAGGAGTGAGATATGTGGCATCACCTCGATTGGGAGAGTCGGTGAGTCGTCACATGATCTCATCATCGGGATCCCAAAAGCACAGCAGCAATCTTTCGTTTATCAGATTTGATATCCCGGTTTAAAGACATGCATTTCATTACGTTGCTATTGATTGTGTTGTTGTCTTGAAAGCATGTTTATTGTTGTATTACGTGATATGTTGCTTTTACTGGGATTATCATTCTCACCGATATATCCGGCTGTTGCTTTGTTTTGTATGTGTACTTGGCAACAGGAAGGGCAGGATCAAGTCAGCATAGACCTGGTTACTGTCAAGAGCAAGGGATAGAAGTGAGACTCGTTTAGAAGTCGAATCAGCATGTCAACCTAGTTATGTTTTGCGAACATGTTTAGTCATTCGAACTTCTCGTATTTGTTTTGTAAGCAAGAAACGATGTAGGTACTACCGAATTGAATGTTTCTCTTCCCTAAACCTTACTTGTATTGTTATTGACATGTCAAATACTTTTAATGCAAGTGTTTAGGTTTTGTTGAGTTTATTTCGGTGCCTTAGCTTTTCTGGGCGAGAGGACGGCGCGGGCGCGCGGTTATTGGCTTGGGCGCGTGGCCTCTTTGCGAGGTAAGGGCGCGGGCACTCTTACTTAGAGAGCGGGCGCGCTGGTTTTTGCGCAGCATCGGCGCGGGCGCGCTGGTTTTAGCGAAGCTTAGGCGCGGGCGCGCTGATGT